>NC_079912.1:1982630-2207614 GCF_024868665.1 Triplophysa rosa | reverse complement strand
TAAATTTTTGCAAGGTCTGATGGCGTGTGCAAATTATTGTGAAGTTTTTGAGCATGTTTAGGCCTTCAAATTAGCGATCAAAGAGGGAGAAGAGAAGAAGAAGAAGAAGTAATAAACAACACAGAAACAAAAGGGCTCTGCACTACGGTGCAAGCCGGTGGCTTGCTCCTCCGTGCTCGGGCCCTAATAAAAACAACACAGAAACAAAAGGGCTCTGCACTACGGTTGCAAGCCGGTGGCTTGCTCCTCCGTGCTCGGGCCCTAATAATATAAACAACACAGAAACAAAAGGGCTCTGCACTACGGTCAAGCCGGTGGCTTGCTCCTCCGTGCTCGGGCCCTAATAATATAACAACACAGAAACAAAAGGGCTCTGCACTACGTTGCAAGCCGGTGGCTTGCTCCTCCTTGCTCGGGCCCTAATAATAATAATAAACAACACAGAAACAAAAGGGCTCTGCACTACGGTGCAAGCCGGTGGCTTGCTCCTCCGTGCTCGGGCCCTAATAAACAACACAGAAACAAAAGGGCTCTGCACTACGGTGCAAGCAGGTGGCTTGATCCTCCTTGCTCGGGCCCTAACTAGCACAGGACAGGAGACACAAGGGCATAATAAATGGAACCAAATCAAGAGGGGAACAGGTGCGGGCATGAAATCATTAACAGTCAATAATGAGGAAACGAGGGGGCAGGGACATAGACGAGACCAGAGAGAGTGAATGTTATGTCAGAACCAACAACAACATGTCTCTCTCCACACAAAACATGAGGCTCTGTCATGATCCTGCCACTAGATCAAGAAAGACATGACATGATGAGGCAGAATCATGACAGTAAACAGACTGACAGAATACAATTACTTTAAAATAGCTGCATTTTGTTTATTGTTGTGTGTCCGTTTACCTGCTCTGCATGTCTGCACTAGGGCTGTGTATCGCCAACAACTTCACGATACGATACGCATCCCGATACAAAAAACATGTTGTTTGAAAATGCATGCCTATAAAACTCTGCCTTAAAAAAAGCAATTGTGTTAAATTTCAAATGTTCAATATTCAAGTAAAAAAAATTCTAATTCTAAATCAAAATCTAATTCAAAACTATTTTAACTCCCATATAATATTCAGTTTTGTTAAAAAACACTTGTCAATAATTCAGATTTACGAAATTCAAATTCAGATTGTTTTGTCATATTTCTGGCTCCATATTTTAGGGACATATGAGAGGGAAGAGAAAAATATTTTTTAAAGCTTTTGCGTTATCTCGCAAAACTTTTGCGTTATCTCGAAAAAATTTTGCGTTCACCCGAGAAACATTGCGTTCCCTCGCAAATATATTTGCGTTATCTCGCAAAACTTTTGCGTTCTCTCGTGTTTAAATTCCTCCTTGAAGTTCAGCTGTCATAGCAAAAAATATCGAATACGCACAACACTATTAAGTGCAGACCTGTGTCACCGCGCCGTGGGAGAAAAAAAAACATTCGAATGAACTAATAGTGCTGCTGTGCGTATTAGATGTTTTTTGCTATGACAGCTGAACTTCAAGGAGGAATTTAAACAGGCGCATCATTTATAACATGCATTCATAAAATAGTGCAGCGCTTCGTATAACCATTGGCTCATAATCATAATGAAGTACGCGGGGCTGATTTAAACACATATGAGCCTCTCTCGTATGATGATACCATAAGCGAATTGGTTCTGCACCGTGGTAAAGTTAGTTTGATGTTGGACATTCATTAGACATTCGGTTTCATACCAATTAAGCTCTTTGCGCCTGTTATGTTTTGAGCCCAAACTAACTCAGATAGACATAAATATATGCCCTTTACGTTGCACAAGGCTTAATTTCTAGAAAAAAAACATATATAAATTAACCATGAAAATTGATTAAACAATTTAACTACGTGACATTAATCTATAAAACCAGTACTAAAATGTTCAGAAAAACATGCCTGTTATTGCACAAGGCTCCGTTTTTTGGAATTAGCATTTTATGTATTTTATAATAATTGTACAACTTTTAATGTAATTACCTAAATCCATTAAATGACAACAGCATTTGAGATAAAGGTATCAAACCAACTGTAACATATTCAGATCATTATTCCCTATGATGCACAAGGCTTGTTTTTCTGATTTTAAACTGATATTTTTATAAACGGTATACTGATTCCTTATTTTTGATATGTTTAACACACTTTAAATTTAGTTTTTAAACTTAGATTTAGAATTTTAATGCGCAAAATTGGAATATCGCATAAAACATTTGCGAATAAGCACCGTTTCCATCCAACCGTCACTTCCTAATAAACTGCCACTAAATATCAGTAAGAAAAGTAAGAGAAGTCACTGAATATAATAATTTTCAAAATACTTGCGCAAGCAGACGATTACGAAACACAATAAATGCGGTGCTTTTGTGGATGCCTGCTGTTTGGGAATCACAGTTGTGACAGTTCTAAGAGGCAATTACAGAAATACTTTGACGACTTTGCTCAGGCATTTAAGAATGACCATCACAACATTTCTGATGCTGTGTCACAAGATCAGTACTCTGGTCAGTCAGGTTACGCCGTCTCTTAGTGCAGTTAAGCTACTTTTTGGAGGAATTTATTCGGCAAATGCGTTTCCATCTCCCATTATTCGCATTAACCCTTTTTCGCAAAAAATAAAAACCACCTCAAGCGAGCGTAAAAACTTTTTTGCGAATTAAGGGTTTTTAATTCGAAATTTGCCGTTTCCATCACTCGTTTCTGATGCGAAACTTCAAAATGCGAATAAAACCAGAGTGATGGAAACCCGCTTATTGACAACAATAATAACATTTAGGCACTTTTCTGCATCTTAAATGTACATACATAAATGAAAAACTACCCACAAACAAGATATCCAAAAATCAACTTAAGCAGTCATCTAAACATGAGTCACATTATCAGGTATTTCCTTTACACAAAGAACAAAAACATGAATTTCAAAATTTTCACATGTGATATATGTAGTTATTGCACACTTTCATGTGAATGCCATAAATACTCTTATAAAACGGTCAGTTCTGGTCCTTGATTCTGATTGGCTGAGCGGAGTTCTGTTGCGATCCCGGCCTTCTTGGGGTCTGTGTCTTGCTTGGTTTGTGTTTTGTTTTGTCGAACATGTGGAGTGCCGTTTGACAGCTCTCCACGTGTCCGGTGTCTGCGTCATTCGCCCCGCCCTCGTGTTTCCCTGTCAGGATTTCCCCACTCACGGGCTCTCATCACTCTCACCCGTAGCTCCTTTTCTAATGAGTACTCACCCCTGTTCTTGTGTTTACTTCACACCTGTAGCTTATTCCTTATTTGTAGACTTTCCTATTTATCCCCTTTCGTCCTCTCGTCTTGTGTCAGACCGTACTTGTTACAATCGCCTTTTCTGACTGCCCCGGTGCTAGCGTGTCTAATACCGTAGAAGCCTTTTTGTCCTAGTCCTAGTCCTAGTTTTATAAAAGCAATAAGCCCCGCGAAGCAGTGGGTTACAGTGCATTTTATAACAGCTACGGGGTTTTTTCACAACGCCCTTAGCTGTTATAAAATGCACTGTAACCCACTGCTTCGCGGGGCTTATTGCTTTAATGTAAAAACTCATGTTTTTCACATGGAATTTCAGGGTTACAAAAGTTGTCTCTGCACAACTAAATCACCTTGCTGATGGGTCCTCTGTTCTTCTTGACTTTCTTCATAAGCTTTTGTGCATTTCTGACTCTTTTTCAGAAGTATCTTCTTTCTCCAGCCTTGACTGAATATTATCTTTAGTTTTCTTATTAAAAAAGGACATTATGTCCTTAGAATTTTTCTCTTCATTTTAACTGCAAATGGAAAATTATGAAAATGTGTAAATGAAACCTAAAGTTCGACTCTCAAATACACCACAAGTAATATACAGGACAGTATAGAATAAACTGTATTGATTACTTGAACTCTGCTAATTCCTTGGGAATGACAGACCATTTATTTTAATTAAAAGGCAAAAGTGCCTTTTAACAAACATTCACCACAATAAACGTAAATTGCATTTGATCTCATTTCATTAACAAATAAAATTTCTTTAGTGTGTTACACGTCCAGCTGCTGATTCTTTGTAGGCACGAGTCACGACTGCTTTATATGTAGATTTAACATGCGTAACACCGGAAAATATAGGTCAGTATTTTAATATGATGTGTAATGATATGCATTTTCGTTATATTTTTACAAAATATTTCTATTACATGTATGATGCAGACGTAATCTTGCTGAAGGCGCACAGACTCGACATTGTTTGCGTATTGCTTGCGTAATCTGCCTTTTGGCACACAAGCATCGTTATTGCCACTGGCAGGCAGTGGTGGACGAAGTACACAACTTCCTTACTTGAGTGCAAGTACAGATACTACTGGTCAAATATTACTCCACTACAAGTAAAAGTTGTAAAGACAGATTCTTACTTGAGTAAAAGTACAGAAGTACGTGTTTTTAAAAGTACTCAAGTATTAAAAGTAAATTTACTTTATGTCAGCTGTGCATTGCTTTATTGTCGTGTACCTTGTGCCTCTGAAGCAACCTACTGAATACACCGAGTAGCTCACAGTATCAGTTGTATTAAAGGAGTACTGTAGTTCACTTCAAAATTGCCCCCATTGATTTTTATTCCTACTATGGAAAGTCAATGGGGGCAAATTTTGCAGTGAGCAACTCCTTTAAGAGCTTTATATGTTTAGCACATATATGTTTAGTTTAGATGTAATCCTGTATGATAATTTAACCTAATTATCCTCATTAGCCCCCTATGTATTCATGAGCAGTGTTTGTTTATTTTGTATATTCCCTTAACCAGTTTTAGCAGCAATTTACCATAAGTAGTAAGGTTCTTGTAAATAGTAAAGTGTAGAAGCCATGTGTTTGTTGGATTTATTACCATTTGTATTACCATAATTTAACTACAAACATAAACTATAGCTAGTATAATGAAACTATGGTGTTTTTAGTTGCTGTGGTTTCACTAAAGATTATTAATTGGAGTATGGTTCCTATATTTAGAAAATGGTAAATTTGTGGATACTGTGGTTTTACTGCAAATACCATCCCTGCAGAAAAAAACAATGATTTTTTAAATTAGAATGAGATTTTTAAATTAAATTCCTCTTTGTAGTGTGTTTGGGTTTATTCCAATCGGATTTACCATCCCACCAATAGAATCCATCACATACAAGTAGACAACAAGTATCCATAGTACAATTCCCATTATAACCATTAAATCCATTACATTTTATGTTGTGTTTTGGGCTGGGTTCTATTGTTTTTATTTCAACAGGAATACTTCAATTATAATTACTTCAGTAAAAACATCATTCATCTTCCAAATCGCTTTAAATGATATAGCAGCAGATCAGAAGTTAACACGCACACGTAGCTCAAGGTGTATGTGATGCTTATTTACCGTTTAGCCGTTATGCCGATCATTTTCATGACAATGTTTCTACAATCTTTGACTGATCGTAACCCACAGATGATTACACCACACTTTAACATGTGCCTTTTCGTCTTTTATTGTTCTATTTGCCTTTTTAGAGCGCTATCAACGGTGTAGCAGCACCTACGTTTACATTAGTTTAGCGGGGAAGATCCCAGAGTTGCCAGATTTGCGTAATTTTTTTGCTAAATGGCCATTCAAAGCTTGCCGGAAAACCGCAATCTTAGAAAAACGGAAATACTTGGCAACAGTAAAAGGTCCTGGCAGATCGCAAGCAAGATAAATGATGCACACCCGAAAACCCGCTGCATAAAAAACTTTTTCTACTTTGGACCTTTTTATAAATGTAGTGGAGTAAAAAGTATGATATTTGTCTTTCAAATGTAGTGAAGTTAAAGTACAAGTACTCCGAAAAAATAATACTCAAGTAAAGTACAGATACTCAAAAAGTGTACTTAAGTACAGTACTCAGGTAAACTTACTTCGTTACTGTCCACCACTGCTCGCAGGACAAACTGTGCATTGCACCCGAAATTGCTCGGTTGTGGTAAAAAATTCCTAGTGGGATGCCAAGTGTGCTGACACAGGGGCACTGGCCCCCCCCCTGCCCCCCCCCCAGAACCGCCCCTGCTAAAAGGATATGCAAAAATATTCAGTTGACATAACTGTTCTTTAATTTAGAAACAAATGTAAAAAATATGATTTGTGGTAACTTTCACGATTTTGTATGTTTTTTTTTCAAGTCCACAACACTGGAAACCCCAACTGAAGCAACATAAAATTTCATGTTTTAACCATTTATAATTTAAACCTAAACAGTGTGATAGAAGTCAAAGTAAAAAAAATGCTAAAAAAATACATATTTATTGTAGGACTGAGTAATACAATAAGTAAATAAAAAAACGTATTTTTTGCAGTATTTCAGTACATGTCTAGCCTATATATAGGCCCTATATGTCTGATTGTGCCTGTTGGGTTTCTGCGTATACTTGATGGCTGATTTGATCATATTTCTGCTTGTGCTTGGTAATCAAGGGATCAATGTTTGTGAAATGCCAATTGTGTGTACTGAGCTGGAGTGCAAAAAAGTCTGCCATTTTATAATTTTTAAGAGCGCATGTCCACTGGGATGGACATTAAATAAATAAAATCCTGTGTTGTACAACTCTAAAATATCTTTAGATTTTATCAAATAAAATATAACAGGGGCAAAACAATGAGGTTACCATTAACTTGGTAAACAGTCTGTGAGGTATTATTAAAATGATAGAAACATGCAGTTTTATTGGTCTAAACCATAAAAGACATAATGTCCATTCTTATTGAAGCAGGGTCTGAAGGGGTTAACACAGCCCACAATGCATTGCATACTGTTGACAGATGGCTGTAAATTAACAGTAGTTTCTTAAACTGCAAAATATTGCCCAGGATGCATTGTTTTCTACAGTATATTACTGTTTTAACAAAAACAGTATGTTACTGTCAGAATTTGGCTGTTTTTTAACAGCAATTTTTTACAGTGTACTTATCAGTTAATCTGACAAATCAATGCATAAAGTAGTTTTTGCAATGAGTATAAAGTTGCAAAAGATCAAGTCATACACCCTTGTTTCTAAAACAGGGTTTCTAGGCTACATCATATGTATGCATGTGTTTTACAAAAAGACAATATGTATAACAAATAAATATGTATATATGCATAACCGTGCAGTCAGTGTAAATAGATTTAATTAAAAAAGAAATGTGTTAAATTGAAATAGATGACGGATTTCTAGATATATTATAAACGTGACCGGTGCTGTAAGATTTAAGTAGGTCTTTGTTCTTCACTTTCTATTACACGCTCATGTACTGTGGCTGTTTCACGTCTTTTTCAAATGCGTTACTGTATTATGAGCGAGCAGCGCGTCACTATCCCTCCAGCGGAGGGAGTTTCCTTGATTTTAATCACGTTCAATGGTTTTATAGTGGATAAGGCAACAGCATTGTCATGTTGAATTAGCGCCTACAGGACACTAACTTTAAACTTTGCCTTAAACGCAACCGTTTATGTGATTGATACGAGAATGCACTTTCATGTATACTGCGCTCACGGATGCAGAGAGAAGGTGAGAGAGCGCGCTCTTAACCTTTCTCTTTATGATGGTGAAACGTTGCAATTAATCCGCGGGTCACATGCATTTAGAATCGTGAGGGGCGATCCGTACGGAACATGGATAAACTCCGATCAGATCCTTTAGTTTACACAATTAATAATTGTTACACAATATTTTTGCATTATAATTGGCTAATTTCAAAAGTGCTGCAGAATCTATACTGAGGCAGGTGTATCGATGCGCGCATTTTAAGGAGCTCATGACGATGTATCGCTATTTTGAAGACAGCCCTAGTCTGCACTACTGACACCGTGACACGTAAAATAAGCACGTTGTCTCCTGTTTATATTTTAATCTTTCTAGTGAGTTGTTCTCACTTTTTCGGACTCGAAGTTAAATTGTTACCAACTATTTAGGTTTAGAAACAAGTTGTTGTCTTTATAATATCATATTACTATTTATCTAACACATTTTAAACGTTTCTTTACACAGAAAAAATATAAAGATTGTTATATATTTTAGAAAAGGGGGTCCCTCACAAAAGGTAAATCGTATTTGGGGGTCCTTGGCATCATAAAGTTTGAAAACCCCTGGTTTAGGCTGTCTCGCGGTCCGGATGAAACGAAGCGAACGTCCGCCAATTGAGGATGACTGATCTATCTGTTGGTTGTATCTGAGAATCTGACTTAAAGGGCCAGTTCACTCAAAAATAAAAATTCTGTCATCGTTTTTCCCCCTCACGTGGTTTAAAATCTGTATGCGACTTTCTTCAGTGGAACACAAAAGAAGATATTTTGAGAAATGTCTCAGTGGTTTTGTGTTCATACAATGGAACTCAATGGGGTTCAGTGTTGTTTGGTTATCAACATTGTTCAAAATGTCTTCTTTTGTGTTTTGCAGAAGAAAGTCAAACGGGGTTGAAATAAAATAAGAGTGAGTAAATAATACTTTGTGTGCTATCAGCTCCACATGCACCCATAGTTCATATTAAAAAAATATTCTTTTGCAGATCATCATCGATGCCAAAAAGCTCTGGATGCCAAAGGTGTTGACACAGCCCCGTGTGAATGGTACAGACGAGTCTACAAGTCTCTCTGCCCTATTTCCTGGGTAAATATTTCCTCCTTTCTTATTTACTTTTCAAGCAGCAGAAATTTGAAAATGGTCTTTACACAAAATGTTATTTGTGACGCTCAGATTGAGAAGTGGGACACACAGATGGATGAGGGAACGTTCCCCGGCAAGATCTGAATATCTTCGTCTCCAAAGCACCAGCATCAGATGGACCGGATCGCGTGTGTCTGTGATCTTCAGCTGAGCAGGGCCTTACCAATGTCTGTTCAAAAACGCACTTGTCCAGCAGAGGACGAGAGACATCATTACTGCCATTCCTTATTTAAATGAATGTGTTGCAGATTCTGCATTAAACTCAGGCGTTGTAATGTGATTCAGACGTGTTGTCTTTCATTGTCAACAGTAATGACGTGTTGCAAGTTCTTCATTTAACGTCTCAAACCAGTACTTCCAGTCTGACTGACACAAATCACGTTCACAGGGTAACCAAAGTTCAATAAATACCTGAAATACACATTTTTAATCTGAACATTATGCATAAACTGAAGTTCAAATGTGTGTTTATGAGTTCACAGTGATGCAACAAAAACTAGATAATAATAATAAAAAATGACTGTTAGTGCTCTACAATTCAGCTTTAATTCTCCAGTCATAATTTATGCTTTAGTCCTGATGAGGTTTTTTAATAAAAGGAAACATGAGAGATTTGTCCAAACAGAATAAAAAACTTCACTACAAAACAGTGACCATTTTAAAAGGATATTTGATATTTATTTAAGAATAATTACAGTTGCTTTAAAGGTAAATTGGCAGTAGTTGCATAATATTTGGAATACGTAGTGTCTTGAATTAAACTGGCAAAGGAAACATAACCGTTTAAATATTGTTAATATGTTATGATGATGTCTATTTAAAATATTTAGAAGTGGCTGTACAAAACACAAATGTAAACCATTATAACCAGTATTATGTGTCATGAAATATTATTATTGAAAGAAGATTATTACTGTGCATGGTATTTTCTCCCTTTAAACTGAAATCATGCGAGTAAAAGGACACTTTAAAATAGTCCAGTTTTGTATAGTGACTCGAAAACATAACAAAATCATCAGCAAATATACAGAAATATCATACAAAACTTACATACGAACTGGAGTGTGTGTGTGTTGAGGTCACTGAATCTCCTTAAAAATTCTCAAAGGGAGAAAAGAAAAAGATTTAAAATCTTTTGCGATCTGTGCAGCGTCCGTTTGTCAGGTTCTTTTAGTATCGCCGCTTTCCATGTTTTCGTGCGTCGGTCATGCAGGTTTTGGGCCGCAGAGCTGAAATAAAAGAATTTACACATTTATTTGGAGACAAAATGATATTTATAACAATATTTTTCTACGTAAACGTGTGTGCGGAGTTTGTTGTGCACCTGGGTCAGCTGTTTGTTTCTTCTTGTGCTGGTGAATGATTTGATTTTCATTGGTCAATTTCACATCCTGGTCCTCCACATGCTTGCTATAACAACAGAAAAAAGGTGAGTTTTACAAAAAGAGACACAGAAATGTCTGTTTACATGAATACCAAAGTAAACCTGAAAGGTCCATATGGATGATAGTCCTGATGAAGACAACAACGAAGGACCGCCTACTAACCTGTCAATCAACCGCTTCACTAAAACAAGGATTTTAACTTTTCAGGTTACCAGACTGATCGATTCTGTTTGTATGGGTTTTACTTCATTTTTTGAGAATAGAATTATCTTTCCATGGGTCTGTCAACACCAGCTGTTTTTGTGTTGTGTTTGGTATTGAGTGATCTTCATATGTGTGTGTTTCTGACAGCATGAACTGAATGTGCATTACAGTCGTCTGTTTTGCGTGTACCTGATAGTTCTGCTCTTCTCTCTGTGTGTGATGTTCAAGTTGTCTGTGAACAATATGGTGTGATACGGCACAACAGGATCCAGCGTTGGCAGAATTCCTTGTGAAACGTGCTTCACGCACTCCAAAATCCCATTATACACCAACAGATCGTCAACGAGAAGCTGAAAACACACACGAACAAAAATACCAAAGCAATGCACATTCAGGTCAAAAGGTCTGATGTATCTCATGACAAGAAAGCCAGTGAGAGAGAGCCAACCTTCCCATGAGTCCACATGCCCACACGGACAGTTGTGAACACAACGCATCAGCAAAATACAAACACCGATCAGAACGCCTTACTTCCACTGCGTCAAACCATTTAATTGAATTAATTGACACGCGAATGAAGATCTTTTACCCCAAATTCTTTGACTCCTCGCTGTGGTGTTTTGGAATAGTTCCACAATTTAATCATGGAAACAGTCATGGGCTTGTCAAAGATGACATAGACACAGTTCACCTGAGAGGACAGACAGTATGAGAGAACACAGGCTTTTATCCAAAATGACAATGAAGAGATTCTTTTAAAAATTAAAGACTAAGAAAGAGAGCGTTTTAGAAAGAAATGACTACACATGACATGACAAAACGGTTTGTCCTCACCAGTCCGGGCAGCACAGGAGCGAGCCACATATGTCGCCCATCATGTGTGTTACTGACTCCATCGATCAGTTTGTCAGGTGTGCGCACGTCACCACACACGTTATCTAAAACATTCACGCTGTCTGGGAACGCGGCGATGTCTGAGAGACAACCCGTCAAAGAACATCACACAGACAAGCGTATGGCAGAAATGCTAAAAAAAAAGATTTATAAAAGCTAATTCACGCTGGTCCGACAAACGCCAACTTTAAAGTTGAATGAACGAGTTAGTCAGATCAGTGGAACATTTTGATATCTGCTGTTTGGGTTTGGAGTGAATTGAGGGTAAAACTTTTAGGATTTTAGGTGAACTAGTCCTGTAAGCACTATTCCATGGGTGTTTTTTATAAGGATACTGTTGTCACTCAGTAGAATCTTCTGGTCATTCTGGTCATAGAATTCCAGGCCATTGAGACCGATGTAGTACGGGTCACCCCACGTGGTCAACAACTGCAGCTGAAATATGACTAACACACTTTCAGTTAAAGAAAACAACACATACACGTGTATCTACACTACAATGTATTCATGACTGAGTAACACATTTGTAAGTCTCAACCTCAGAACAGGATCAACTGAACTGAACCTCACGCTAATAATCGCACTAAACATGTGTAATGAGACGACAGTGAGGATACATCCACAAGGCATTAATGGGGCTTCATAATCCATACTGGCCAATTCATCTCTCCTGACACCAGCCCTGAAAACACACACACACATCTCACTTTAAAATCTCTGTAGAAGTTGTCATATTTCATATTTTTATATTATTATTCAGTGTATTCACAGGCACGTGTGAATGATAATACAGTCCAGAATGATTGTGTACCGGTGAGTGTGTGTGTCAGTCTCCGTTAATGTTCTGTTATGAGCGGCACCGCTGGTGTCAGACTGCAGATAATCTATGAACAGAATCTCCTGTGCGAAATCAAAGTGACAGTTCCCGGGACCCTTCCGAATGAGAAATCCATCGACAGGAGAAATACATACTCCATCTAGAAACACCCGAAGAACCTTCACCTGCGAGAACACACAAGGTGCTTATAAAGTCGCTAAAATCATAAATCATATTTTTTATTTAAAGCCAATATAAATACATATAATAACAAAAACTAGCCAGTTTGTATGTCCATTTACAGTTGAGGTTCCAGTTCTAAAATGTTGCCAAACGAGACTCAAGATTGTATTTTACAATCATTTCATCACACTTAAAAAAGTTTTACACACTTTGCGTTATTTGGTGACCCACACGCAACACCTCATCCGGCTGTCCTTCTGAAATCTCGTATCTCCATATTTTGTGATTTTCATGTTTTTGCAATAAATCATTTTTATTAGTCACCCTTTATGCTTGTCACTGGGTTTTCAAACAAACAATATCAAACGCGGGGTTTAATCATTTAAAAAGGTTTGTTTTTTTCCATTTCCTGAAAAACTGTGAATTGAAACATCTGGGGTTTCAGACGGACAGCAACGATATCACATCTACAAATGGAGTCGAGATTTAATACTCACGCCCCTGTAAGAGTCTTCGGGAGATTTATTGTAGTTCCATATTCTGAGTCCAGCGATCGTGCGAGGCTGATCGAACCGCACCGTGAGTGTGTGATCGTAACCAGATGTGTACGGTATCAGCCACTTGTGCTTGTCATCCGCTGTGATATTCACCCCATCAAACAGCCTGAGAGAGAGAGAGAGAGAGAGAGACAGAGAGGGAGAGAGAGAGAGAGAGAGAGAGAGATGCTTCATAAACACCCCAAAAAAGTTTTAATCTGATATATAGTTTGTATATGAGAAACAGAGAGAGAGAGAGAGATAGGGGTTTACTGACTTGTCCAGAGTTCGAAGGTCATTGCTATATTCAGGGAGTTCGTTAAGGTCACGGGGTGATGCTGTTACCATGGAGACATCAACAGGAATACTCTCACCCCCTTTATCAACAATCTCCAACCCCGTCAAACCTATATAGTGAGGGTCACCCCATGACATCACCAGATTCAGCTGCAGGGCTACACACACACACACACACACACACACACACACACACACACACACACACACACACACACACACACACACACACAGCAGAATTAAGTTTGTGTGATGTATTAACGAAGTAATTCTGATCTTGTAACTCAATGGTTTGGCTTTGTGGTTTATTGGTACTAACTGCTGCCTGTATGAAGTCCAGATGTCTCCTCTGTAGTATCAGCAAATGATTCTTCTGCAGGATTCTGATCCGCTCTCATCTGACACAAAACACATCGCACAAAATTAAACCTTTCATGAGGGTTTTTTTCATCGCCTTTATAACACACACACACACCAGAGAACTGTTCTGTCTGAATCCGGCCCGTGTGAAGGGCCTCTCTTCTCCTTCACCATCAGCCGTCCGCGGCCGCTGCAGTTCTTCTTCCTCCACACCCGGACCGTCCACATCCATGTCACCCCCAAACGTGTCGTCAAACTGAGCCATCGCCTCCAGGATGTCATCGTCGGTCGTGAAGAGAATAGTGTCGCCGAATTGATCCAATGCTATGAAAAACATGATGTTACTGAAGTCAACATTCATTTTACTCAAGCAAACATCTGGAGCTCGATCATCTCATGGTCGTACCTCCTGAGAGAGTTCCAGAAGCTTTGGCGATCTCTCCTTTGAAGATAAAGCGTCCTTCCAGAAGAATCTCTATCTCTCGTGCCCCTCTGAACGAGTGAATCCTGGACTTGTTGTAATTCCAAACACGGATCATCGCTAGGCTACACTTAACACCCAGATCCATAGAGATGACGTGTTTGCATCCAGGGGTGAACGGAGCCAGCCAGAGGTGCATGTCGTCTTGCGTCCGATGAACGCCGTCTATTAGGTTGGTAATGACACGCGGATCTTTCCCGTAGGCCGGGAGAATGTTAATATCCGGCGGGTCGGCCGTGATGTGGACGGGCGCGATCGGCTCGCCGCTGGAGGAGAAAATCTCTATACCGTTGAGCCCGACGTAGTGCCGGTCGCCCCACGTAGATGTGATGTTGATGACGAGATGACGTCCTTGAGGTAGAACCGGGATTTCAAAGTCTTCGTCGGGGTCACGGGGGTCATCTTCAGGGTCAGAATCCAGAACAGGTGCAGAGGGCCGACGGGTGGCGACGGGTGTCGGGCGAGACTGCCGCTGGACGAACTCATCGAAAATATCTCCCTCCAGAGCCATGTTCGAGATTCGGCCTCGCTGACACTGGTTAAATTTGGTTAGTGAGTCCCATGATTCCATTAAGGGATCGTCCGGTTCGCACCAGTGAGGCTTCAGTCTTCTGTTACGGCCGGACGCTGGAACACTTTTCTCTACGGTGACAAACAGAAACAGAACAAGATAATATTTTAATATACTTTTGTACTTCTACATTTACTCAAGGGTTACTACTTGGACAGTATGAGGATTGGGGATGTTTGTGCACCTGTTGTCGTGATGTCACTGCTGAGGTCACCGCTGTAGTGTACTTGTCTTTTGTTTGCAGAACTTCTTCTGCCACTGACGGGTCGCTCTGCCCTCATGACCTGCTCATCCCACAGATCCATATCTTGGTGCCTCTCTTGCGAGTCTTGTTCTAACTGTGTACTCTGTTTTCTTTCATGTTTGGCCGCTAAATTCAACCCCAAATCGGGGTCTAAATCCAATGAGTCTGAGCTGAATTCAGCGGATGTCGTCCTATCGAGGGGCGCGACTGCCCTGTGACCGGATGCCTGTTTGCAGGCACGCACAGGGTTGCAGGATATATCGGGAAGCACTGATTGTTTGGGTTCTGTATTCTGAGGTTGGAGCCAGGGTGGACGCTCCCGCTCCTGACCCCCGTCAGCTCCGTCCGGAACGCTCCGATTCAGCGGCTGAAGCCAATCTGGAATCTGACTGGAAGACGGCTGCGTGGTCACGGTCTTCAGCTGTCGTCCTGGAAACTCCTCCGCTGTCCGCTGCGACAGCAAAGTGAGGTCCAAAGGGGACGAGTCGCTCTCTAGTGAGTCTCTCTGCATTTCGGTCACAGGGTTAACCGGTCGAGCGGCGCTTCTTTCTGATTGGTTGTCTTGATCCGGACTTGTTTCTACTGTAGGGGAATGTGATTGGCCAGCACTGGACTCTTGAGATATGTCGTCATGGTTACGGGGGTCTTGCAGGGTGTGTCTTGACGACACAGGGCTTGGAGAGGTGCACTCTGGGGGCTGTGATTCCTGGAGTTCAACACAGTTGCTGTAGTCAAAGACGTGATTCCCACAACCCTTCTCCAGCTCCCCCTCAAACACAAGAGTGCTGTTTACATACACACGCACATTACGAGCCCCCACGTCCAGATCCTGCCGGACAACAAACACAAAGACGTTCACAAATAACACAGATACGTGTTAGAGAAGTACAAAACCATCTGGTTACTTCTGTAGGCCTAGTCAGAGAATGTTTCAAAAAACATCCACAAACACCCAAAGTTTCAGTTCAAGAAGAAACAATCGTGCTGACACAATTATTGATCCAATGTGTAACCTAGATTGTTTTGTTCTTAAGAAACGTGACGTGTTTTCATCATTTTATAGTCTTCTTGTAGAGCACTACATAGGTCATGGGTTTGATTCCCAAAACGCAAACATACGGAAAAAATGTTTAGCCTGAATGCACTGCAAGTTGCTAAACAGATACAAAAACAGATCAAAACAAATCCATTTTTGGATACATTTTGTGTCTGCAGAAATGTACAAATATTATTGTCTGATACAACTGTAAGATTGGTCACATATAATAAAACACCTCTGCTTTTAGAGGTACATGAAGAGGTGTGATTTATATCTGTACAGTACAGTGATGCTGGCATTAGCAACACTGCTAACAACACACACTGTGAGAACATGAGAGGTGGCATTATATTAGCATTATCTCACTGCTCTTTTGACATCAACGACACACACAAACACACTGTACAAGTCACACCCTACCGTTACATCTGTACATCAGTGAATTTGTGTAAAGAGAAGTAGAGACGTGATCTTTCAGGTTTCCTATTGTAGTTCTGTAGATAGTGTGCTGTGATCAGACTGTGTGTGCCGGAGACCACAGATAAACTCAACTAATCCTTAACGCTAATCTCCAA
The DNA here is from genome assembly GCF_024868665.1 of Triplophysa rosa. Classification (NCBI taxonomy): domain Eukaryota; kingdom Metazoa; phylum Chordata; class Actinopteri; order Cypriniformes; family Nemacheilidae; genus Triplophysa; species Triplophysa rosa. The sequence continues at coordinate 2,191,282 of NC_079912.1, read as the reverse complement.
CTGTTCTACACGCACGCACGCACACACATACAGTACATACAAACACTCATAAACACATGCGTGTATACACACAAAATGCATACATGCAAAGATGCATACACAAGCACACACAGACAGACATACTGTACACACACACACACACATACTATACATACACAAGGACACATGCAAACATGCACACACACACACACACACACACACACACACACACACACACGCATATGCATACATTTATATAGGTATTTAAATGAGGACGCATCATAGACCATAATAACATTTGTTAGAATGATTTAATTGTTTTGAGCTGAATCCAGCCCTGATGTACTCACACTGAGACTTCGGTTATAATTCCAGATTTTAATTCTAGAAATGGTGAAATCTGGAGAGCGATCCACATTCCTGATGATGAAATACAGCTGGACGGGCGGGTGAAACGGACATGTCCACATGTGACGCTCTTTTGTTGTCTACACACACACAAAAAACGTGATTATTATGAACTAACCGTGTACTCTGCTATGAATAATGACGTTTACAAAATGCGTACTTTAGTTTTTCCATTGACGAGTGCGGCGAGATTTCCAGGCTGGTCTGTGTTTCGGATGTCCAGGTCGTGTGGAGAAACGAAGAGTTTTTGATTTTGTGGACAGAAGAATTGAATTTCGGTGAGCCCGACCTGACTCGGGTGACCCCAGTTTGACAAGATCTCCATGGTAACGTAAAGGGTCGACGTTAGTGGAATGGATGCTTCTCTCTGCTGTCAATAAAACAGAGAATATATGTTTCATCAATCAAGAGCATCAGGTCACATGACCCTGTAAAGACACCAGGAATCGCTATTGCACAACATTAAACAACCCAATTTAGTGCCTATGTGAGCCTGAAAAAGAAAGTCTGAGAAGGTTATAGATTACGGATAAGATTACAAAAAGTTTTCCTCACGTTACTCAGAGTAATGCTGTCATCGGTGATGTGCGCGTTAGTGAGACCGGACTGATCCTCAACATCAATCCTCTCCAGAGCGTTTAACAAACACTTCTGCTGTCTGAAACATCACAGAGAGAAAGACAGGCGGAGAGAGAGTGAGACAGTTCAATGTTATTGGTGGAGAAAAAATCTTTAGGCACAGATGTCAAGCACTCTGTGTGTATGTGTGTGTGTGTGTGTTACCTGGGTTCCATGAGAGCGATTCTCTTCATAGCTCTGATGACATGATTATGACCTTCATCATCATCTTCTTCATCGTCCTCATCCTGCTCCTCATAAACAGATGGACGGATTCAACAGATTTTAGCATAAATCATCCACTTCACAATCACTCATGAGCACATTTACTGTTAACAATGTCATTTATACATTAAAGCTGTACCGTTGTGTGATGACGTGGTCTGCTGTCTCCCTGCGTGTGTGTGTTTTCTCTCCGCAGGGCCTGAAACACACTGCCGGCCGTCTCTTCTGAATCTCTCTCCTCCTGCACTTTACGAGCCGCAGACAGGGGGCGCTCTATACGACGCCATGACCCTACAAGAGAATATGAATCATTTGTGCTTATTAAATTGTATGTGGGAGTGTGTGTGAGACATCAGACTTTGAATGCTTTGTTGAATGTTGTTGGGTTAGCAGGTATGTATTCATGTACAGTGGGTGTCGAGCTCACGTGACGTGTCGTGTGGCGTCTCAGACGCTCTCTCTGTCTGTCTCCTCACAGGGGCGGCTTTGGTAGGGATGTACGACTCAACGTTTTCTTTTCTTTTAGCCGAGAGAGAACGCTCACCTATTCACACAAAACACGGTTTGAAATAGAAAGAATGACAAGGTTGATGCGGGCAGTAAGTACCGTGAGTTTGCTTACCTTGAGTCGAGCGACTAAACTCCAGCATGATGAGGTCGCCGTAACTGAGCTGTTTGTTGATTGGCTGATTTGTGGGTTGGACGGGGAGTGTGATCTCAGGGAGGCTGTCACTGCTCTCTTCTCGTTCGAGCTGTTCCTCGATCCATTCCTCCTCTGACTCTTCTCCGGCCGAGTCCCGGCCGCTTCGGCCGACGCTCACCTCCAGGCTTCTCCGTAACGCCTAACACACACACGCGCGCGGCTTTAATCATTTACTTCCAGGTGAACTAACCCAGCGTGTGTGCTTGTGTTTTGTGACAGTATCTCTGACTTACTTTGACCTGGTCAGGATTCAGAAGAACTCTGTCGACAGTCTCTGGTTCACTGTGTGACTTCAGACCGATTGAGCGTCTTTCATGAGGAGACTGACACCGAGAAACACAGTTATCATTAAACATGTAAAACACATCTGGAATCGTGCAGGTGCTCACCTCCATATCCACACTCTCAAACGGCTCAAAGTCATCTGAATATTTGTGTTCTGGAGAAATCTTCACTTTATTTCCAGTCTCAGTGCAGATGTACATTGATTCCTACAGGTGTGCGCAAACAGAAGAAGAGAAAACGAGATTTATAATGAACTCAAGTTACTCCCAGAAGGCTGTTGGTCGTCATGGCATCGCTACAGTATCTGGTTGCTAGGATGATCCGTGAGGTTGCCTTCACATCCATGATGCTCTGCTCTTGAATTTTACTACGCCGTCAAGAATAATGTGACACGCGTGTACCTGCAACCATTGTCGTCTGTGTGTTTTCTCAGGTGCCGTGTGACTCCGTTGTTTCTGTGGATCTGACTCGCACTTCTCTCCGCTCAATCTGGAGGAATCTAGAGGAACACAGGGACTTTATCTCGAGCAGCAGGTCACAGGCGGTTTATGAGCATGTGTCGGGTGTTTACCTGCGGTCTGTGTGCTTCTGTGTGTGTTTGGAGGGGGCGCTGCGGTGGGCCGAACGGTTCTTCTGCTGGAGCTGCTCACGTGAGCGCCGTTGATGTAGAGGTTAAAGCCCTGCTCCAGGAGCTCCAGCTCCTCCCGCCGGGGGTCTTTCTTCTGCAGCCGCCTCAGAGCCCTGACATGAGATGTACATACATAAAAAACTGAACAGATTTAATCGATTTTCTCCAAACAAACATCTTGAGCCTTACATGTGCCTCAATGCATGATTCGGCTTTCCAAAACCGTAACCAACACCCTAGAGCAGGGGTTCTCAACCTTTTTGACTCCAAGGCCCCCCTATGTATTCAACAATATTCAATGGCCCCCCCTCCCGCACACAAAAAAAATCTAAATTTCTACCCAATAAAATATTTAAAAGCTTGATAAATTGTTTAAATTTATATTAAAATATAAAATGGACAAATAATAAGAAATATGTTGGTGTTTAGTTGTTTTAAAATGTATTTCAATGCTCATTTTGTCTAATTTTAAATTATTAGTCATCCTGAGGCCCCCTTGGAAGTCAGCTGGGGCCCCCTTATGGGCCTCGGCCCCCCTGTTGAGAACCACTGCCCTAGAGTGATCGCATGTTGTCTCATATGAGCCCATTTACAGCCGCTGGTTTCAGAGGGTACACGCCACTTAATGTCACTCATTAGTGAGCGTCTCATTAGTGTCTTCAATCCTACAGAACGTCACATGGACGTGCAGCGTCTGCACACGTCTGTAACAGTAGCCTGAGTTTCAGCCTGAGCTCGGGCACACTTAACCTATTTTTGTGTTATCTGACCTGTGTTTGTACATTTGTGTCGGGGTGTCTCACCCAACCTGTTTTTCTGCTGCAGGCTGATTAAATATTCATCCAGTTTCTCCTCGGTGGAGGAGCGTTTTCCTCCCCTGCTCCTCCTGAGCTCCTGCCACAGAGAGAACACAAACTCAGTTACCTCCACATCACCAGAATGAATGGGATGATTATGATACACAAAATTGCACAGATAGACAGGTGTGACAGAAGGGAGACAGATGTGATAAGATGCGAGACGACAGAACAACAGTAATTATCAAGAAGACAGGCAGATGGTACAAGAGACAGATGACATACAGTTATGTAAGACAGATGAGACAGATAGAGAAACAGAGAGAGAGAGAGAGACAGACAGACAGACAAGAAACAGACAGGTCAGGTCTTACAGATTCTGAGATGTTTTTCAATCCCAGCACCTGGACACTAGAGATGAGATTAGAAAAGGAAAAAAAAGAGCAGAAATAGAAGGTATTGCAAGAGTGTAAGCGACAAACTCAAACTTCATTATGGAATCAAATCTGGATGTAAAGGGCAACATTTCAAGACACATGCCATGTGTTTCTGTCAGGTGGTTACAGTATGACAGCTTATCACACATTAACGAACAAATTAACGAATAATATTCATAAATAGACAGAAAACTTGCCATACTTGAAAATGCCCTAAATCCAATGTGCATGCAAAGACTAGAATCAAACAGCACAGGTTTCAGAAACCGTAAAGCACAGACAAGTAGTTTCTATTAAAGCTTTAGCTATGCAACACAATGCTTATTGGAAAAAGGGCAACAATCGTATTCAACAAAACTTCCAATCTAAACCCTGATATTTATTACATTTATACATCTTAGGAAACAAAAACTGAAAACAAAAACTGATCTTTAACCCGTGACTAAAGGCATTAAACACATGTTATAGTTTAGATCAGAAAGACGTACTGAACAGATGTTTAAATCAGATGTTCACATGCTGAAACTAGCCTCTTTGCTAACAGCACATTATTGCATTAGCTCACTCCGCTTCTGAACTCCTATAACACAATCACTCTATCCGCATCGGTATTCATTATTAAACAGATGAAATAAACGTGCTGGATAATAAAAGCTTTAGACTCACAGTCCATGACATTTCTGTGCTCAAATCGCTCTTCTGCTCCAGTCTCTCTGTGTTGTTGCGCTCAGTGACGGCTGGTAACTAGGTAAGACGTCGACCAATCACAACGTGTTGTCAAGCCACAGCCTCCGCCCACACAGCTACGGCGGAACGTGACGGAGAAGCTGGCCAATCACATTGCACCTCTAACAATAAGCCCCGCCCAGGCAGAAGCTGCGGGAGGAGGATGCTGACAAATCACGGCGAGATTCGCCCACTGCGAGTGACGTAAATATAACGGTAAACAAACATAATACATCGTATGAAATAATATAATATTGAGAATAAAATCATTTAAAATATAAAAATAATATGTGTAAAATAATATATACAGTTACAGAAAATATAACAACCATATACCGTATAAAATAATGCAATAATGTAATCTAACATAATTAAGATAAACAATATATTTTCAGGTCAAATTGGACTTGAAAGGTTTTAAGTCAGTACACAGAATGATAGGCTAAATCATACATTATTTAATATAATAATATTATTTAAAATTCAACCCCATGTTCACTTCATTTTGTGATGAAAGAAAATGATCTACTATGACCTTTAATGTTTTCACTGTTAGTTCATAATTTTATTTCTTATATTAAGACAGCAATAATAAAGTGAAAAATGTAGAAATTACCCAAATAAAAGTAATAATAGTCATTTCACGACTGTTGTTATGGTCAGTAAACATTAGCGGGATATCTTTCATAACTTTCATAATTCAGCAAAAAGACGATGCGCTCAGAGAAGACATGACAAAATCCAACTGCAATGTTGAACACATTTTTATTCATTATAAACCGTTTCATTTATATAAAACCAGACACAAAAGACTGAAATGAAATCATTTTGAATTAAAAAAAAGAAAAAAAAAGAAAAAGCATACCTCCGAGTGCAAATAAACCTGTATTTCCCACACACACACACAAACAAACAAACAAACACAAACATGACTGATGGGAATATACAAGAAGATGAATGCAAGGGACACATGAATGTTAAGGAATAAAATGAAATTTAACTGAGCAGGAAGCACATGAGAAATGAGGTTTTAAGGGGCTTCAGTACAGAATCACCACCATCTGAATCATCACACACCCCCAAACCACATGAGAACTGAATATAACCGTTCAAATACACCTAAAACTGAGCGTCCCGTACAACGTTTATGCTGGTGTCTGTGTGTTAGTGTGTGTGTCAGGAGTTGTATTTTTTGCACATATGTGTGCGTATTCAAGCTCGTAGGCAGCTGACAGGGTTCCCTTTTCTTTGGCGTGTCCCAAAATATGAGCAAGGGCGAATCTCCATAAAAAGCACTCTGGAGGTATGGTGCAAGAAATGTGAACGTTAAAACAAATAAAAAACAATGGCAAAAAAACAAACCAATAACTTAAATAAAAGTGCTTTAAAAACAATTAATTTGGAGCCCTTTCATTAAAACAAAAGTCCAAGAGTGCACTGGGATATCCAATGCAATAAGACCAAAAATTTCATAATAATTATAATAATAGTCACAAATTAGGATGGAGGATGACAGGCTCAGAAACATCTCCGCACGTCATAGTCCAGAATTCACCACCATACCCCCCCCAAACCTAAAACTCTCAAGGTCCCGCCCACATCGACGTGCCCACACAGTCCGTGTTGCACTCCGTCTCTATGACGTCGCCCTCTCCGCTCCCAGCGTCTACGCCATCCGGTCGTTCTCGTCTGCGTCTCTCCGTCTCCCACTCCACGAATGAGTCGAACAGACTGGGCCACGCCTCATCCTCGCTGTAGTTGCTGAGATCCTGGCCGATGCTCTGCGTGAAGTTCAGAAACATGTTCCAGGTGTCACGAGAGATGCCGCGCACGCTGCACGGGTTCTCCGACAGGAAGTCCAGCCAACGCTCCAGCACCGGGGGCATGTCCAGCGTGAAGACGAGCCGCCACAGAGCGATGGCGATGGAGCGCTGCAGAGAGCGCTGGCCCTGCTCGGCATCCAGACCGAACTGGAAAGTGAAACGGTAAAGATCTTTGAAGCTCTCCTCTCCACGGGACTCCTCTAGCAGCACGGAGAAACGTGAGCAGATCCCCTGTATACTGTCGGCGTGAATCGCCCGACAGCCATCCACAAACTCCCTCCTAGAGCGAGACGAAGAAAAAAAAACATGAATACACAACAGCTGTGTTGTAAGTGACACAAATACAAACGGTTCTTTCTCACCTTGTAAACTTGCACATAGTAGCAGCCTGGAACTTCCACGCCAGCACCAGAACTTTAAACTCGGCCGGGTCGACGCACAGATCGATGCAGAACCGTTCCATCCCCTCCTCCAAGATGGCATCTTCGTGCTCGTCCTTATAATGCAGGAACATCTCTTCGATCCGAGCGAGGGACACGCCATCCCCGTCCTGCACCGTCGACTCCCGCCGTACGTCTCCCGCTGATCTGGGCGGAGCCACGGCGCTCTCCACGGTGACCTCTGACACTTTGGTGCCGTTGAATATGACATCGGCCGAGGATTTGCCACACACTTCCTCCTTGTGCAAGCCGCCCGTGCCTCCGCCTTTCTTTTTCCCAGCATCCTTTTCACCACTTTTGCTGCCTAGAGAGGATGTGGGGTTCTTACATTTAGTCACACACTGACCCATGTCTTTCACGCACTCTCTATCTTGTATTCGTGTTTCCTCTCCTGAAGGTCTTCCTTCAGGTCCAGACGGCTCCTGCTAGACGCCGCTGTGCTGGATGATGGACAGCAGTCAACATGCCCTGAAGATTCAAAATCACAACGTCAGCCAGTTAAAATCCAAACCAACACTGAGAATGAAAATGTATCAATTACTCCATTCTTTCTTCTGTAGAGCACAAAAGAAGACATTTTGAAGAACGTTTGACTTCCATTGTATGGACACAAAACCACTGAGACATTTCTCAAAATATCTTCTTTTGTGTTCCACTGAAGAAAGAGTCACATACAGATTTACAAGCACATGAGGGGGAGTAAATGATGACAATTTTTATTGTAAAGTGAACTATACCTTTACATGCCAAACCCTAAATATTATAAAAAAAAATAATGGTGTTTGCCTTATCTGAAAAAATTAAACACTCCAGCATGAAATCCATATCTTTAAATCCCTCTGTTTCCGTAAATGTAAAAAACCCAGCGACAACCCTGTCATGTTTCCAAAGAACCATGATGAGGATATGAAACAATATTGCACACATTGTTCCTCATTTCAACTGTTAAAACATCCAGAAGCGCAAAAACCTCACTGTGGTCTTTCTCATAACTTCTGTACTTCTTTGACTGTTAATTAAAGAGATGTCTCTCATGTCTTCGTGTCATTGGAGGAAAAAGACAAAAATATTAAGGCATCATCAAAGAATCCAGAGTTGATCTAACAAAGAAAACCAGTTGAACAACATCTGCTAAATAACAGACATTATCTTACTGGTGTGGTGACATCTATTCACTGTGTTTGTTAAGGTAGTCATCCATGTGAGAAAGAATATAAAGAGCTGTAATTCAGACACGCTTACTCTCTGAGTCACAGGGCGGAGCTACAGCTCCTCCTGCATTCTGATTGGTCACATAATCCAGGTATTGCTAAATACTCTGACTTTACATCAGAAATGACCACAAAACCGTGTTACCAAAACCGAGCCACGCAGGCCAGGTCACATGTATTAGAGTGTTTGGAATATGATTTTTAATGAGAACATGTGCATGCGTGGTGAGGCTGCTGGTGTATTCTGGGCGGTTGTGAGGACGTTTGATACGATTCTGCTGGTTGCTTACTGGTCAGATTCTAAACCATCAGAGCAATAGTGACGTTTGCCTAAACAACCGATTACAACCCACATAACAAAACACACAAAGTTACAGAATCAGCAGCAGAGCTGGTGTGTTATTATCAGAGCTCTGGTCCTGGATGCTGATTGGTCAATAAACCTTTCCAGAAAAAAATATGCAATGTAATAACAGCTATGAAGTGAAACACCTGTTTTTTCTACTCGGAAACAAATATTTTAAATAAATAATATAACACATACTTCCTCCTTCAAATCTCTGGAATTATTTTTTTAAATTACCGGGCACATAAATGTGTGTGAATAATACGGACATTCTTGACTGTGTTTAAAGATGAAATGTAAAGTTTCATACGTAAGGCACAACAGCTTCTGGTGGAGAGGTGATGCTTCATTTTCATTTCCTTTTCATTTAGATGCTTTGCATCTTTTAATATCATCTTTAATTATGTAAAAAACCTTAAAATATACAGCAGTGAAAAAAATAAGAGACCATTCCAAATTTTCTTTTAATCATCATTTCTAGATGCATTGTGCTCCTTCCAGTCCAGTGTCTGTTGAATATCAACAAAATCAAAGCACAGGAGTGACAAAGTGGAAGACTGACAGCATGACAAGACACATGAAAACTGTGAGAAAAATCCAGGTTAAAAAGTTATGTTTGAACTTTTCCTAAATACATGTAGAAATAAGACTGTTGTATTGCTTAAAAATGAATCTGAACTTTCTTTATCTGATTCTTTGCAGTGTTTGAGGTCTGAAAAAATACAGAGCATCTTTTCTGTTATTTTCACCTGTTTCTCCCATTTTCATTTTTCTGCAAATAAATGCAAATATTTGGGTGAAATATACTAGTTTACAGAATAAAACAAAAATGATCATTTTACTTAAACACATACCTATAAATAGTACATTCCTAAAAACTGAAAATAATATTGAAATGGTCTCTTGATTTTTCCGTGGCGGTGAAAGCATTATTGCCTTTAAAAATATGACGAAAAATATCTCATTTGAATCCAAATGTATACATTTATCCAATTCAGTGCCATCTGAAAACACAGTTCCTGACATGTAAACTGATGTTAACAGTTGGTCTATATGAGTGCTGTGATACACACACAGGACCTGATCAACAGTTGTGTCGCCACCACAGCTGTACACTGTAATATAGTGTATTTAAGCACAGTATTGACCAATCAGCATCCAGGAGATACATTATGTATGTTGTTGAGCTCAGATCAGAACTTCTAGTGTTCATCGGCATTAGAACCGACTCGGAGCGAGAACACACACAGTACAGGACACTCACCCAAGTCCCTGAGCCCTGAACAGACGTGTCATCTGAGAAAACTCCATGGAGACGGCCGTAACATCCGCTAGCCTTGTGTGTGTGTGTGTGTGTGTGTGAGAGAGAGAGAGAGAGAGAGAGATAGAGAGAGAGAGAAAGGGCACAAGAAGAGCAAAAGTGAGAGAGTGATTAGAATACACACAACACACCGTACAACGACCTCTCACTGTTCCAAACCACACAACTGCGAGACATTTTCACACACCTGATCACACGAGCGGAAATTAACCCACAACACACACAACACAATACCGATGCTGAGCTAACCTAAATAAAACAGAGTAAATTGGAGCTGGGTTACATTCGAGGTGTTGGATTGCTATTGTGACCAGTGCCATGATTAAATGACATACAACCCGACAAGGGTCACCGTCATACCAACACACACCCAAAGGGTCCGGCATTTTGGGGACTAAGGTTAAAGGTGATCTCGGTTTGCTTTTGAATGTACATTTTTTCACATCTGGAATCTACATCCATATTCCAAAACGGAATACGATATTCAACAGGGAGAACGTGAGAAGGGATCTGACGTTATCCATCAGGATTGGAAGGGACTGTGAAAAGATGTTACAGAAAATAAGTGGAAAAATAAGAAAGCTTTGTGACGTCTTTTTTATTATGTATCTTTATTTAAAAAACATACTGTGTTGGTAGCATAACGTGGTATATTATATTATGTATTAAATGATTTGTACATGTGCTAAATGATGATTATATCTTGGTATTAAATGATTAGCACATTGCCACATCATATAACCTACATAGAGCCTACATAGAATAAATGGATAGTCATGTCTGTTTTTACAAGAAAACTACAGTACTACAATGGTACGTGTCATAATAATATTATAAATGTGTTATTGTTAGTAAAGTTATACTCAGGTTTTAAAAAACCATGCTGGTTTTATTAACCTTTTATTTAATCTTAATAACCCTGTCTATTTTGTGCATAACTAAACAGCAGTTTCTGATCATCTATGTTGGTCAGACATGCTGTCCTGTTAGGCAGCTCAGCATGTTCGTACACACAATCCTCTATCTGTATAAATGAAAAACTTTTCCCGGCCATCTAGTACAGCAAATACACTAAACACAAACAACAACAATATCTGAAAGCACACTAACAGTCACGGTATGTTGATGTGAGACCTTGTCTGAGCCAAAGAAGACTGAATCTGACATTTAAAGTCTTTTAAAGAGCTGATCTCATGTTAGCATCTTAGCTGGTTAGCTTCAGATGTGAGTGCTGTTCATTTTCACACACTAACTTCATTTAAACACTAACGTTACTATCTGTATATGGTATCCAAAAATACGACAGAGACACGTAAACATGGTGTTTTTGTTGGTTTACCTGTGAAAAGATGATGAAACGGGTCAGAATCAGCGCATCCCTGCTGTCATGCTAAAGCTAATGCTAATCCCACCCTCCAGCCGAACCGGATCGGTTCCGTTTCTCCCGTAACAAGCAGAGGAAAGTTGCTTCTCTTTGTGTACTTCTGATGCTCTTCGGGTCTTCAGATGATCATGGTGGCAATTCCCCCCCTCGTCGCATCCTACAGACCCGAACCGAACGCGCGCTGATTCGGAGCGGCTCCGGTGAGAATCATCGCTCGAGTCGGCTCTCACACACCGCTGTTTGTGTGCTGTGTGTGTTGTGCGCTGATCCGATGGGCTTGATACGGGTGTACGGAACCGGAGAAACGCGGATCGCCCGCTGATTGATCGCAGTTTCTTTTTGTTTGGGTTCGATTGTGTATGCGTAAAAGCAGCGCAGATGTAGCTGGCATAAACATTTCTGATATATAAGGCTGCGCAACGCGTACGCACCATTGACTATGTCGAACCAGGAAGGAACCAGGAAGACGTCATCATTCGCGAACACTTTGACGCTAGAAAGCGGAAGTGTTGTTCACACATGAGCTGAAACAAATATGATTGTTGAGCCTGTGCTGCAGGACAGATTCATATAGGTAATATTTTTAATTCATCTAGAGGTGGAGCTAATAAATAGATAAATGTCGAATAAGTAAAATATTGAATTATGCGGTCTGTTAACGTTGACATAAATTCTGTTTGTTTACCTAACAGTTATATAAAGGTCATGTAAAACCTCACACAAAGACACAGTGAATGAACCCGATTTATATGTATTGTATTATATACTGGAAAATAATTCATGTTTAGTATAATTAACAAGTGAGGGGAATAAATAAAACAAGAAATTAAGAGATTCTATCATCATTTGCTGTCATTGCAAACTTGTATGTGTTTCTTTCCTGTGCAGAAAAAAAGATCTTTAGAAGAATGTAGATAATAAAACAACACTGAACCTCATTGACTTCCATTGTATGAACACAAAACCACTGAGACATTTCTCAAAATATCTTCTTTTGCGTTCAACTGAAGAAAGACTCACATACAGGTTTTGATTCACATGACAGAATTTTTATTCTTGTCTGAATAATCCCGCATTAATACTGTATGTAGTATTGTAAAGTGGGGTGGGTGTGTGTGGGGGGGGTTAACGGTGTGTATTTCTGACAAACTTGCGGATATAAAGTATGATTGGTCATGTTCACAGGTCTGGGATGTCTCGCTCAGATGTGCTGTCTCTCTACAGGAGGGTATTGCGCATCGCCCGCAGCTGGCAGGCACAGTCTGCTTTACCACAGGACACTGATACAGAGAGGAAATATATAGCCCAGGAGGCTCGAACTCTTTTCAGACAAAACCAACAGGTATGGACTGATCTGATATCAGCTGATGACCTGTATGAGCTGTTATAGATGTTTGTGTTCTCTCTGTTGCAGATCACAGATCCAGAATCAGTCAAGAGATGCATTGAGGAATGTGAAGCACGGATAGAGATTGGTGTGTATTATTTACACGGCTCACAGTTTGAAAGCAAAGGGAGCATCTAAATGTCGTTTTGTTTTGCGTTGCAGGACTTCATTATAGAAACCCTTATCCCAGACCGGTGAGTGTTTTTAAATGAGTCTGTGTCATAGCCTCATCACAATAACACTGCTGCAGATGTGTGATTTTAACATGTGGATGTAACTGATGACAATCCTGACAGTTTCCAAGATTCACTCAGAATTGTGTTTTATTCTTCCTCAGTCATATCTTCCTCCGATGGGTCTGGCTACACAGAAGGGCAGAAAGCTTCGAGCTCAGGAGAGACTGAGGAAACAAGCCAAACCTGTGTATCTACAGTCTCATGATGAGACCTGACATACTGTACATACACTACATAAACACACATGCACAATACAGATATACAACTGTTTCCCAGCAGGGAACAACACAAAGTCTGTCTGTTACTTGTCACAGATCATTCTTAGAATGTGCAGAATGTTGATGTGAATTATTAATGTATGGTTAATGATAAAAGTGTTCTATTTTCTTGACTATTTTGTTTCTAACCTGCTTACTAAGTAAAGATCATTGCTATTATTATTATTTATTATTTACGCACATCAGAAATAACCAGCTGTTCTCTAACTAAAATGACGCTGAACTGAATAAAGATAAATGTCATTCGTCACTGCTGTCAGGTTCAAGCTTTCTCTTTTTAAATAAGACAATGATAACTTTTTAGTGAGTTTCTTTCATACTATGAAAAAGAATTTTGACATCCATAAAATGACACGAATGCTTTGCTTCATTGGTTTATTATTCTATTCTAAATCAACATCATATGCTAATCAGTGCTTTAGTGGCTTGTTTTATATATCCCTGGCAAATGTAAACACAATTGCATTCTCACGATGTCTTGCTGACGGTCAGTTGTCTAGTTGGCACAGGCAGGCGACCCCGCGGTTGATCCAGTGTTTCTGGGGCATGTCAGAGGGCAGCTCGATGGAGAGCACGTAGTTTGTGGAATGGCCGGTGGTGGAGAGTGTTCCGCGTCTGGCGCTGGTCTTGTAAACCGGGCAGACGTAAACGTTCTCATGCAGGAACGTGGCGCTCTCTCCGGGTTTCAGCCAGATTACGGGCAGCGGATCAAACAGAACTTTAGGAACAGACTCGCTGATGACCATGCGTTCACGATCCCAGCACGCTCCCTCTAGAAAAAACCCACGGACGTAAGCTCCGTCATCTGGCTTCTGCTCCATATGAGTTTCCTGTTTACACACCTGAAAGAGCCAATGCACATGAGAGAAAAAGCAAAAAAATTGCAATACATCACAGTTTTTACACCTCGCGAACACACAGACCTCAAATTCAAAGCCGATGTAGTCGATGGGGATGGTGTATTTGCGAGCAAAGTTCTGAGACACACCAGTGAGGAAAGATTGAGTAAAATAAAAAGCAGATATCCAGAAGACTGCTGGAGGACCATTATCAATCCAGTCCTAACACACACAAATACAAACAACCGAAAGTGAAAAAGACACAAACTGGTTAGTAACGCACACTGCTTCAGCAATGAAAATCCTGTAGTATGCATCAGACTGTTGCTCACCTGTAGAAACTGCAGTCTGGCGAGGAAATCAGACATGTAGCTCCCGAGCGGTTTGAGGGACGGGTAGGATTTTGCGGCCCACGTGGTTGGAACCTTCCCTACGAGCAGACTGTTAAAAACATTCTCCAACTCAGCAGACATCACGACCTGCCCCCTCAGTGCCTTCTGGGTGTTAAGCAGGCTGCTGCGCACCACTTTTGACAGACTGAAAATCCAAATAAACACACGAGTGCTCAACAAGAGTCGTCTCAGAGAATCATCTGTCTAGTGGTGCCACAGGTACCTGTTGAATCGAATGAGCTCCTGACGTAAGACCGTGTTCATCGACTCTGCATACAGGAGCGGATATTTAGCTGTAACCACTTCAATGTCAAACTCAGGGGGGAGTTTGGCTAACAGTCCCTCGGCCAGCTCATCTACAACCTCCTAGAGATGCAAAAAACACCTGCCATCAGACAACCATTTCCTCATCTACTTAAAATGATACCTTGATGTTTATCTTTAAAAAAGGGTGATCATAAGAACTGCATTGTTTTGTTATGTAGTACCTGCAAAAAATGCTACGTGTTTCGTTACATAGTACCTGCTACATGTCCTTGGTTTCCAATTTGGTGTTTAATTTCCCTGATAATAACTGACCTATGTTTTGTGAGTTGTGCAGGCACATTCTTTGCTCTTCTAGCGTCTTTGAAACAGTGGCTACATGATGTTGACGTACAACTTGTTCAACTACAAAAGGTGCAATACTGTTGCATCACTGACACAGACCTGCCAATCAACATTTATTTATGGCTCCTCCCACCTGTGGTGACTTGGCTCCGCCTCTTGTTTGTCGTGGTAGAGTCAGCAGCACTCCATCTAAGAGCTGATTGGTCTCCTGGTTGTCCTTGGTGATATTAGCATTGCTGTGAAGGCCGAAGACTTCGGGCTCAGCAGTGATTGGCAGGTTACGGATATAGTCAACATAGCTCTAGACAGAAAATTGATTACGAGTTATTTTCTTATAATCTGACACTCTACTCAAAGAGCTTTATATTCAACACCTTTAAAGGTACTTTATTTTTAGAATAATGCACACACACGGGTGCTGTATGTAGCGCGTGTGTACCTGGTAGAGACCGTGTGACGGCACATAATACAGATCTCCCTCACACACGTGATAGTTGTTCTGTTCTATAAGTTCCCGGCTGTAGAAAATGGACAGGAGGGACATCAGCAGTCTCCGGTCTTTATCATCAGTCACCCGTCCACCATAATTACACTCGCCTACAGAGAACCAAGGTTATTTTAGTTTACTAAAACGTCGCTGTTCATTAAAATCAAATCAAATATTGACCTAAAAATGATGGGAAAAACTTCCTTAAAAAGGAAAAATTGAACCGTTGCCTCAAAAATTAATTGAAATGAGGTTAAAGCACTAAAATTATAATCAAAAACTAAAATAGAAATTAATTAATATTATATAGCAACATAAAAAATAAACAAATCAATTATCAATTATAAAAAGACAAAAGCATGTCCCAAAATTGCTAAAACTTTAACTAAAATTAACATAAAAACTAAAGATCTAAAATTAAAAGCTAATTTAAAATATTAATGAAACTAAAATCAAAACTATAATAACTCTGCAGAGAACATGGGTACAATCACTGACAGCTTAAAAACATGACGCAATGCTGACGTCACCTGTCAGATACGTGAGCGCCTCCAGCGGAAC
Organism: Triplophysa rosa; assembly: GCF_024868665.1. Classification (NCBI taxonomy): domain Eukaryota; kingdom Metazoa; phylum Chordata; class Actinopteri; order Cypriniformes; family Nemacheilidae; genus Triplophysa; species Triplophysa rosa. Next base: position 2,175,162 of record NC_079912.1, on the reverse strand, counting down.
CTCCTCATACTCATCCAGAAACATCTGAATCTGACGAACGCTGATTCGCAAATCAGACTCATTAAACTCATAGGGAATGTTCCAACCTGCAGAAAAACCCCAAGAATAAACAGACAATAAACATAAACAATAAACATAATCTCTCGATGTCACAGAGTAATATCTGACCGAGCGGGCCGAAGGTTCTCCTCTCCTGCACGAGACCGTGAAAGAAGCACAGACCGAACAGCAGTTTCTGCCAGATGTCAGCTTTAGCGGAGCTGTTGAAGAAGCCGGGGTCTGAGATGGGGTCGCTGAGGTAAGATCGCAGTAAGTTTGCCCTCAGTCCTTTGGGAGGTTCGTTTGTCATTTTCACGCCGTTCTGTAAAATACTCACTGGAAACTTATCAGATGGGTGACTGGTCAACCACAGCCTACAACACACAAAAAACATCGCTCAGGTTACATGATTAGATAAAGTAGTAAAGCATTGCGTTAGCGGCACTAAGGTCATGGGCTTGATCCCCATGGAACACATGTACTGATAAAAAACGTTTAGAAAACAGTGTCTGCTAAATGCAGAAATAAATAATAAATATTTTAAAAAATATTCTCTTATATGAGAATTAGTGGAGATAAATGTCCATAATTCCCAAAGAAAAATGGCATCGTGTCTGCTTAAAATAAAACTAGAAACAAATATGACAATTGTTAAAATCCATGAGAGTATATGAAGGTGTAACAAAGTAGATTGTTGAGGTAAAATAATCTGGATTTGAGTCAATTTGATGAGAAATGTTTGAGTTCATATTGAGATCTTCACTAATATTGACTTTTGATTGCAGACAAATCTGAGCTCAGTTTGACACATTGATGACATCTCTTCTCAAACTCTCATGACAGACACATTTGTGAGATTCTTTTTCTCATGACAAATATCTGAGATGCAGATGAGACTTCCGCAGATGTGTTTTCAGTCATACGAGTTGATATAAAACAGGACAGTGATTGTGACCTGAAGCTTGTGTGTGTGTTTTCTGGTGTGATGAGCTCATCGCAGATCTTTTCTAAAGTTGGCATCCAGCTGGTCGCGAGGTGACAGTTCTGCAGTACGACCCAGGTGCCGCTCGTCAGTGCTTCTCTGATCAGCTGCTCAGCGACGGGACCCTGACCCTGACCCAGAGAGATCGTCTGTCTCTTACTGCCGCCCATTCCTAAATCGTCAGCAAACTTCAGCAGTCCTAAACACAACACACGGTACAAGAGACGATCGAAAGTCTAGCTTTATATCAGAGTTTCTTTGGAGAAGTAACTATTTTATGTTGATGCAGATTTATTCAATGTTACCTGCAGTCGGGTCTGATCCCGGAGAGAGAACGAAGATGAGAGGCGAACAGCAGTTTGAGTCATTGTAGCTTTCCGCCAGGTCAAAGGTGGGAGGCTCGATGTACGTGCGGCCCATATTCTCCACGATGAACTGTTGCACCGCCAGCACCAGTTTATCAGGTCTGAAGCAGCGCAGCACCACCATGCGCTCCATACCCACCAGTGTGTTCCACTTCCCCGGTAACGGCTCTTCTTGTGGATGACTCGAGTCGTAAATCTGTTTCCATGATGTAACGTTCTCCCGTACGTGTTCAAAGAATCCCTCTAGACGCGGAAGTTTGGAAGCGCGGACGACCTCTGACCACGATTTGTCTGAAAGCCACTCCGGAGCTGGGTTTGGGTGTGGGTTTTCCAGAGCAACACCTCCTGTGAGAAGGAAGCGCCAGATGAGGTCGTCCACCTGACCTTTGCCCTGCATGATGCCAACGGTCAGAAGAAGAGAGAACAGGAGCTTGTCTTTCTCAAACAGAGAGCGACACACGTTATGATAAACCCGCATGGTGAAGTGATTTAAGATGTTGGTTGTACGGATCTGAAGGTCATCGCTGGGAGAACTGTGAGCGATGGACTGCAGGTACAGATTGATAAACCACGTGAGAGAATACTGATACATGGGATCGATGTTTGCCAGATCTGAGATACAGAAGAACAAAATAGACGAGTGCTCTGCAACCGCTCGGTAACCCAGACGCGTCTCATCGATCTCGTTTTCAGTCACACTTGCGATTTTCTGCTTCTTCGAGATCTCTTCTGACAGCACTTTAGACGATGAGAGAACCTGGATTGCGGTCTCATCTTCTAGAATGTTCCCTTCTGAAGCCGACAGAACCTCGAGGATTTTATTCTCGATCTCTTTTAACTGCTTGTTGTTGTGTGCGCTTTCGACGATGAGTTGACTCTTCTTCTCCTCCAGTTCTGGTTTCTCTTTTGCAGCCACAATCCCCAGCAGCTGATCTTCAAGTCCCAGCGGCGTGATCATGAAGTTCAACAGGCAAACTTTTACGGCCACCTCTGGCAGGAAATGCGGGTTCCTCAATCCTGTGGTTATGTAGAAGCGAAAGTCGCTGGAATATTCCACCGTGTTCTCGCCCACTCTCATGTATTCCACGCCCTGTTGTTTAAAGGTCTGCTTCAGAAGAACCGGCTCCAAAACCGCGTCCAGCTCCTCACCCACGTTCTCCAGGAGGACGGGCGTGCCAAACTGGATGGCGTTCTCGAGGGTGCGGATGTAGTTGCTGTCTGAGAGTTTAATGACTGAGAGTTTGTTGGATTTGTTCATGTTCTTGATCCATTTGTTGGCTTGTCCCTGCGGGTCGATCATGAGCGGCCACCGGCGAGAGTTGGAGACGATGATTCCGTTATCGGTGGAGAAAGAGTCCACGGGTAATCCAGCGATCTGCCATGTCCGGATGAGCACCTGGTTACCTAGAGTGTTGCTGAGCGTGAAGTCTTCTGAACAAGGCACTTTCTTCTCACCGCAGAGCTCGTGCCACTCTCGCTGACATGCCACGCGGTAATCCACGGTGAACGCTCCGAGGTACGACACGGTGGCCGAGGACAACAGCACGTCACCTGTCAGGTTGGTGTATTTAACGCCGAGCGCGCGTGCCGCCTCCGTCCACCTGTCCTTCTCTCCACCCAGACCTCCGATCAGTTTCTCAGCCCGTATGAGTTTCTGTGAACAGACGTCGATGTTTTCCTCCAGGTCTTTTTTCTTTTGTATCATCTGCTCAAATGTGTCGTTCAGAGCCTGAAGTCGATCCTCTACTTCCTTCAGCTCGACGCGTTTCACGTCCAGCTTCTTCATCTGAATGGACAACTCTGCCTCTGCCGCCTGTAACCGCTCCTTCTTGGGGGCGACAACCTTCGCCACGCGCTCGTACACTTCCATGGCACGCACCCATTTGCAGAGCCCCTCGCAGGCGGAGGACACGCTCTTGATCGCCGAAGGCTGAAAGTCTGGGTTCTCTATAAACTTCTCTCGGATTTTCTTGATGTTAGCAGCAGGTATATTATCCTTGTTGAATGTCTTAAGGCTCTCAAGGAATTTTAAGTCACCCAGAAGCTTTTTAGAAGGGCCCCAGAAGTCATCAATCATCTTCCCTGCGAGGAAAAAAGAGCAAAGCAAATAAAAAGACGGAAACAAGATAATGTGACTCTTAGCTCATGCTCAGAAATTCTCACACCTGATCCTCCAGGGTCTTGTTTTCTTTCTGGTTTGATGCCCTTCATGACACAGATGGACTCCATGACGAGTTTGACAGGACCGGGAGGATTCTGCATGGTCTTCAGGACAGTGATGTCAGCCGGCTTCAGTGTGTCCAGAGCGGCAAGAGCCGCTTCCAGTGCCGGCAACGCCTCCGCAAGATCCCCCTCACACTCATCCTGTTTGTGAAAAAGCATCAGTTTCACTTCGCAATCTCACAAACCTTTCATTATTCAGATCTCACATTCAGTTACCTTGATGGATTTAGCAGCGGCTGCCGCTTTGTTGGCAACTTTCTCATCGGCGCTGACGAGCTCTTTCTTAGCATCCACTTCTACCGTTTCTTTTTCGATCTTCACCATCATCTGATCGGTTTGCTTTGCTGTCTCGATCAGTTCTGGCTGCAGTGCTGTGAGCTCCTGCTGCATTACCGCTACCTGCACATCACATGTTCATTCACAGTCATTCACTATTGTGAACTTATAATGCACATAATACATTTGCAACTTAAATATGTACAATTATAGAACTGTATGTCTCATCATCTATCAGACACAGATTGGAGGAGCAGTGACCGAAGTGACTGGTGACGTGTCTCAGTCTCACCTGAGAGGCAGCGAAGTCAAGTTTCTGCAAGCCGACTATGTAGCGGCTCCTGAGGCCATTCACCTCACTGCGTTTGGAGTTCAGCAGTGTTTTGTAGGTCAGGATGAGCTCCAGATAAGAGGTTGGAGTGACGTAATTATGTCTGCGCAGCTGCGAGTAGTATCGCTCGGACAACTCTCTCACGCTCTCCTGGAAGGTTTTACACATGTCGACCACCCTGAGAGTAAAGAGAGAGAGAGAGAGAGAAGATGGCAAACAAACAACATAAGCCTTCATGAGTTTTTAAGAGGGTGTCAAAATCGAAATTTTCAAAGTTATTGAAAAGCTACATTTTTGTCCTCAGATAAAGACTGATGACATCAACATACAAACAAGAAAAATCACAAATAAGTTCCCTTTAAAGTGGCAGTCCGTAAGAATGGCCTCTTTGTCGCCATCTCAGTTTGTAATTGCTACTGCAAGTGATGTGCGGAGGATTTTCTTTACGTGAGTAAAAGCGGATGAGTCTGATCTGATGTTTTGAGTCGTATGTCACGTGTGGCCTGTGACTATACATCTTCACTGTACATCAGTAGCGCATAATAAGCATAACAGATAACATGGCAGATGATACAACACGAAACAAATAACAACATAAACAGACCCAAATAGCGCAAATGGAGGCTGTGTTGAAGTGTTTTGATATTATTTTGGGGTGCTGGGTCATATCCATACCTGCCAACACTGCCGTTTTTGGCCGGGAGTCTCCCGTAACGCGAACCGGACAGAAGATCCGTGATCGCGGGTCTCAAATGCTGACAGGTATGGTCATATATCATTCTACACCATACAACTATATATACATAAACTATACGCAAAACCTTGCCATCATTTCCCGGAAAGTAAGTCCGTAATTTTGAGTAAAATCACAGGCTTCACTTATCCCATGCGAGTGCGCCACATGAAATACAGATGTGGGGAGGTCATTTCTAAATCACACGAGGTCCCCAGATAATACTAATCCCTGCAAACAGGGCATGAGTTACATTTATCATAATGAACATAAAACTCTCATCAGTTCGTACTTTCTTGGTTTTCACAACTGATGAATCCCCATATGTCAGCGCTGCTTGGCATTTAAAAGTACTAAACACCGCCATAAATAATAGTAAAAAATTTCCCCCCAAAAAAGTCTGTGTACAATGCTACCCGTCACCCGCAGCATCCACACGCGGGCTAGCAGCCGGATCCTCTTCGTTCTGTTCACGAATGTGACGAAATGACGCATAGACAAAAGACACCAAATAAGGATTTCCTGAGAAACACTACCCGACAAGGAAAATTACAAATCATTATTACAAGCTTTCCGTGGTGAATCCAGCAAGGGTAATGACACAGTTTTAAACACCGTTCTTTCATGTACTTGCTCAATATTGGTTTTAGTTCATTTTTAATCAAAAAAACTTACGGATTGCCACTTTAATATCGCTATTATTTCTCTTAGACATGAATGAGATTAAATGGAGAGTAAATGGAAAGTCTTGCTTAAATCTCATGTGTGCCTGAGATAAAGAGTTAGAAATCTCACAAATGTTTCTGTCATTAGAGTTTCAGAAGAGATGTGTCATGGCTCTGCTTCATTTAGTCATGTTTTTCTTGGTCCTGTAGCAGAGCCATGACAAAGCCTTTGGTTATATGTGGAGAGAAACATATTATTGTCCTTTTGACAATAATATACGTTCTCTCCAGTGTCTTGTCATTGGCCCCGCTCCTCTCGTTTCCTTGTTATCTTTCCCTGAGTGTTTCATTACCCACACCTGCCCTGTGTCGTTATCCCTCGTTTGTGTTCCCTTTATATACCCTCATGTTTCATTGTCCTGTGCTCGTGTATTACGTGTGTTTTGTGCGTTCAGTATATTCTTGTACCTTGTTCTTGTACTCTTGCTGTTACCCGTGGTCCTGTTCATCACCTTGTTCGTATCTTGTGAGTTTTGTGTTTTGCCATACCCTGCCTTAGTTACCCTGCCGTGTTTTTGTAAGACATTGTGTCGTGTGATATTTTAGTTTAGCTTGTCCTGCTGTTTTTGCCCCATCGACGGAAGTGTTTTGTTTTCAGTGTTTTCATTTATATTAGTCTTGTCCTCGTTACCCCCTCGTGGGTGTTTTTGTTTGTTTAGTTGTTACAATAAATATTCTCTGTTAACCCCTTCACTGCCTGCCTGCGCTTGGGTTCTTCCACGCCGTATTCCCTGACAAGATGTCAACAATGTGTTAAACTGAGCTCAGTCTTGGTTGAGTCAATCTTCGAAATTGAGATGTATGGTTTGTTAGGATCGGACAATATTTGGTCGAGATACAACTAGTTAAAACTCTGGAAACTGAGGGTGCAAAAAAACATTGAGAAAAGCACAAGTTATCCATCAGAGGCAGTGTAGCAGGCCGTTACTAAGAAGAAACAGGTTTGTTTTAACGCTCTCTATTAGCTTACCACTGTAATGACAATGTGGAGAGTATATGAACCAGAAAGCAGAAATTCGAAGCTTTACATAGATCCCAATCGTGTGTGGGTAATGCCCAAAAAGCGGACAGCAGCGAGTGAAGTTCGTAGGCGTGTTTCTGGCCATTTTTGTTAACGGTTTTGCTGCATCCACTCACAAAAATAAAGTTTTGATATATTTACAGTAGGAAATTTACAAAACAAATTAATGGAACATGATCTACTGATTTTTGGCATGAAATAAAAATAGATCATTTTGACCCATACAATGTTTTGTTGGCTTTTTTAATATTCCTGTGCTACTTAAGACTGGTTTTGTGGTCCAGTGTCACATATTATGGAAGATCTCAATATGAACTCAAACATTTGAGTTTGATTTCATACAATTTACACAAATCCACACTCATTTTACATCTCCATCCTCCTCATGTGTTACAACAGTGTCAGTTGTTTCTCTTTTTGTTTCACCTGAGTTACTTTAAAAGAAACATCTAACCACTTTCTCTAGTCAAATGACCCCAGTTGCCCATTAAAATAACGAACGTGCCCGTGCAAAAGACGCGAAATGTGAATCGCCCCTTAAATGACACAACTGAGAACTTGTTCCATCAAATCTCCTGAACTATGAAAGAACAACATATGAGCAGGAATATTTTTTGTGAACCACTGTCACTGATGTGTTACACTTTTGGGAAAAACAACCAATGAACAGTGTACTCTGCAGATTAATCTGGTGAACTGGAATCTAAGTATCTTTTTGTAGAAAAAAAGGCAAGTTGAGCTTCATTAAGGGGTTGTGTCCACCAAGCGTTTCTGCCGGCGTACAGCGTGTTTTTTTCAATTGTTTCCAACGGAAACAGCAGCAGCTGGCGTTCTTTTCCGCAGGCTCAGCGCAGGTGCTCTACAGCGGTTTTTTTCACGCTCAGCGTATCATAGTAACCAACGCACCTCCGCTTGAAAAACCAAAACGCCATTTAAACGCCCGCAAGCGGCGTTTTCAGCCGCGTAAAATCGCCTCGGTGGATCTGGAGCCTTAGGGTACAATCACACAGAACGCGCTTTTCATTTCACGCGCTGCTCTTTTGGTGACTCTTTGAAAAGAGTAGCGCGCAGCGTTTTTTTTTTGTATGTTGCTAGGTAACTCGAAACAGCCACAACAAGTTTCTCCTCCACGTCTTCAGGCGTTCCGAGCATTGCGACAAGGGAAGCCCCGCCTCTCCACTCATCCGATTGGACAATGGAAAAAAAGCGCACATGACGTCAAGCGCTTTTCTGCTCAGAGTTGAGTTTTTTTCAACTTCTGGCGCTCAGAGCGCTCCGCCTAAAACGCGAGGCGCAGCAGGCGGCAGAAACGCGAGGCGCCCGGCGCGCATAAGCAGCGCGCAAAACGCTCCCTGCCAACTGAAAACAATTCAAAAGAGGCGCGTCTCACAGCAAAAGACGCGTTCTGTCTGATCAGACCCTTACTGTAAATGTGAAGTATGGGATTATGGAATGAAGTCTTGTTCATGAGCTCACTCTGTCATGATGTTCTCCTCCAGGTCCAGATCCTCAAGGAACTTGTTGGCGACCATCTCCAGTGCGTCTTTGGGCCAGGCCTGAAACCAGTCTATGGTGCAGCAGTTGATCAGGGATGGAAACATCCTCAGACGGTTGCGGAAACCTTCCCCAATCGGGCTCATCGCTTTCAGACACACATGGACACAGTTTGATGTATTAGAACAAAATCATTCGTGTAAAATACAGTGGATCTATTTAGGTCAAAGAGTCTAGCGTACCAAGTACAATATGAAGGTTGGCTTTGACTCGGTCAATAAAGAAGTTGTACATGGACAGTGGTGTGATGTCAATCTTTCTTCCTTCCATTTGTGCAATTCCCTGAACTTTTTCGATGATGTCAGCGCGCTCGTCTACCGGAAAGATGTTCGGCACGTCTCCCGTGTTCAGCAGCATGTTGATGTCCTCAACAAAGGCTTCATCCTTTATCTGGTTGTCGCTAAACAGAAACGTTGTTTTCTTCCCTTCAATCCCAGCTTTCAGCATCAGGTGTTTCAGGCTGTCGCGCCAGTCAGACATGCTGTAGTTCTTGGTCAGTTCGATCTGAAACAGCTCATAGTCGTTGATGAAGGTGGCGAGTTTAGTGGCACTCTGCCGTCCTGAGCCGCCGATGCCGACCAGGAGAAGGTGTCCGTTGTCTTGTTTCAGCACGCGGCAGATTCTGGAGATGTGTTCGATGGCGAACTGAAACATGACGAGGTTCATGGGCGCTTTGCTGATGTTATTAAACTCTCGCAGGTAGACGTCCATCACCTCTGTGAGCGCTCGCAGGTCTGTGATCTCATCGTATGGTTTACTGGCAGAGTCTGGTTTGGCGTAGTCGCCAAAAAACAAGCTGCGAATGCTGTCGTCTTCAACTTTACCAGACAGAGTGAGATGCCCGAGGAGCTGAACAGTGTGAAGAGAAAACGGTCAATCTATATTATTACAATTAGAAATGAACCAATCGAATATATCCATAACCAGATGAATTCTTTTTCAAAAATCATTTCATTTTCATTTTATGATATTTCACCGTCATGAAATGTTGGAGTCTAATTTCACATGAAAGTAAAAAATGACAATATGTTATAAAAATAGTTGCTGAATGTTTCTCTCACCTTGTCAATGCTCTGTTTGAAATACGCTGATGTTTTCTCTTTAACAAGGCAAAAAAATTTCTCTCTGTCATCATTATCAACCAGTCTATCGTAAAACACACGATACACCTCGTGAATCCATAATCGTATTAATTTATCACCTTCCTGTAGAAACAGAAATACAAAACTCACAGAATCTTTCTGAACACAAAGCAACAGAATTGTCTGCTGTGCCTTTACAGGTGAGTGTGTCTGAGTTTGTGTCGGAGTGTGTTTGAATGAGTTTCACTGTATGTCTATGTGTCTGTGTATAAGTTTGTATGTGTCTTTGTGTTTTTCTCTGTGTAAGTTTGTCTGTGAGTGTCTGCAGTGTGTGTATGGTCCTGGTAAACCCTACAGTATGGGGACCAAACAAAGAGTAGTTGAAGACAGCTTATAAATCAAACTACATGATGTTTATTTGAAAATGTAAAAATGGAGAAGGTCTTCTGTGAAGGTTAGGTTTAGAGGTAGGGTGAGGGTTACGAGATACAAAATACAGTTTGAACAGTACAAAAATCATTATGTCTATTAAAAGACCCCGTGTGTGTGTGTGGGGGGGAATGGTAAACCCTACGGTATGGGGACAAAATGTCCCTACAAAGATGGCAATATCCAAAACCCTTGTCCTTGTGGGGACATTTTTTTGTCCCCATGAGGAAACAAGTTTATAAATCATACAGAATGAACTTTTTTGAAAATCTAAAAGAGCAGGAAGTTTTTTGTGATTGTTAGGTTTAGGGGGTGGGTTAGGGGTAGGGAATATGATATACAGTTTGTACAGTATAAAAACCATTGCGTCTATGGAATGTCCCCATAAAACATGGAAACCAACATGTGCGTGCGTGCGTGTGTGTGTGTGTGCGTGACAGTTCACCTGCATGTGTGTTGATGGGCACAGCATCACACCCCGAATGACTCTGGCAAAGTCTCGCAGGTTGAAGACATAGTGAGATTTGGATGGAGTGGGCAGGAAACTCTCTATGGCGTCCTTATACACGGCCATAGTGGCCTGAACCATGATTTTACCCAACCTGAAACAAACACACACACACACACACCCAGACTGCTAAAACTCTAACTTTGCAAAAACGTATATTTTTTTATTATGTTATCATGTTTTCATTGTGTAAGTCAGCTGTATTGTTTTGAGTCATTATTACATAATCAAAACAACCCGACTACAGTTTGATGGATATTTTGGATATTACGTTTTTTTTAAATGGAGTTATCTGTTTTTGCAAATAAACTCTTCATATTTCCTCACTGTTTTCAAATAAGATAACACAAACGAGCACTGTACATCCACACACCTGCAGAATGAAGCGTCGAACCCATTACTGAAGTGCCAGTCGCTGATGGAAGTGAAGATGTTACCAAGCGTCTCGTCATCAAACGAATCGATAGATAAAATATTCAAGTGTCGTGTGAATCGTCCTGCAAGGGAGACAAAATACAAAACAATGACAACATATAAAACACCTGTCTTGTGATCATTTAAGATCAGATGTTTACCTGTAATGTCATTTCTCCCTCCACCAGGTGGCCCCATAGCCGACATAAAGAGCACGTCCTTGATGTCCAGTCTGGACGTGTCTTTTTTGTCGTACCAGTGACGGTGATCGATCCACTGCCGCAGGAGTTCGATGGGAGGTTGAGCTCCATACACCTCTTTAGCAGGCATGTTCAGATCATCTGCAGACACGCAGTGGAGGAGACACTTTTACTATTTGCTGGGTCACACACATCGTTTTTTTGGTCTTGTTCACTTTTATACTAACATTAATAATAAACAGTTACAAGACAGGAGAACATTTACCTTTGCATAAATGTTTAAATGGAGCTGTATCTTACACAGGGTTTGTACTAAACTCATTTCTTACCCACATAGATGATGCATTTCTTGCCCACCGGTGGTCCAAACACGCCTTTGCGCCGGCGGTCCAGTTTGGACATGATGATATCTTGCGTCTGATTGGCTGAGGTCCGGGCGGAGAAGTTGATGCAGTTGGGTGTGTATCTGTCTTTGGGTAGAGACATCAGGAAGTTGTTGTTGATCACCGATTTGCCCGTTCCTGTGGGTCCCACGATCAGCGCGGGCACCTCGTGTGACAGATACGTCCTGAGGAAGAAGAGCTGGCGGGATGTTTCTGCCGTGGGTATGATGAGATCAGACACCTGAGAGACAGAAAGAGAGAGCGTGTGCTTCTTCACTTCATTCGTGTTGCCCAACATATAATAAAGTTTCTAATGTCAATGTGGTGCATATCATATCTTGTACTTTTGCAGCAGCAGGAATGACTCTGTCCTCTGTACTGATAGATTCAGTCCAGCTGTTCCACTGACCGCTGCCCTGTTTATGAAAATAATAATCATAAACAGTGCCTGTGTGAAGAACAGAGACGACAACATTCATTAACACATCAATCAAAGCAACATTTAAATTGATGCTGCTTCTAATTTTAAGTGACTTTATTAAAACCTGTCAATGGAGATTATGAGGTGATTTTGTACTGGTCTTTGAGGTCACATCTTTGACCAAAGATTCAATTTGTTCTGTTTCATTCATGATTAAAGATGAAAAAATAGACCGCGTGTCTGTAAAATGCCTGCTAAAGATCTTGAGATTTGGAAAACCTTTGCTGTGTAAAAACGTCTGATAAATGTCTTAGAAAGATCAATTTTAAATCATAAACATAATCTATATGACATCTGACAGGAGACGTCTCAGAGCCGTATTGCAGATGAGCAAACAATCAAAAAATACATCTTGCAGATGTAAATGCAGACATCAAATAGACGTCTCCCAGATGTATGTGTGCTATCATGGATACGGCCTTGGAAACAACAATTTCTAGTGTAGGAAATATTATGGAGCATAACTAGAAATATGCACATTCACTATATTCATTTCAATGGTTTAAAAAAAAGGAGATATTTCAGGCCTGCAAATAACAATTTCTGGGCATTTCCATGTGTTGCATGACTAAGGGATCTACCGGATTAAATAGATTATGCAGATGAATCAGCTGACCTCTCTCTGGAAAGACATTGTTCTTGGTGAGTTTCACGCTCTGGGGTCGAGGGTGACTGGGGATCGCACCCATGATAAGGGTTCGGTAGAACGCATCAAACTTCTTTCTGCTGTGGCCGTTGACGGTTCCACCCAAACTCCAGACCACAGAGAAGAGGAACAGAGCCTGAAGCCACAGCGTCACCTGCTGACTGCTCATTGGTTCTGCTCCGGACTGAACGATCTCATCTGTACACATGAACACACACATCTCAAATCAAGAATCCTTTGAAATGTTCTACTTTTTACACCAATAGCTTTACCAATAGGAACATGATCTTTTTCTGAGAAACACGCTGGTGATTTTTACAAAGTAGCATGTTAATAATATATTAAATTCAACTTGATGACAAGCTTCACACATAATTAAAGTGAAAATTAAGATACAAATGATCTCTAGTCTCTTTGGGTCCCCAAATATAAACGCAGATGGGTCAAGGAAGGTACAGCATATTTAGTTTAAATCTTGTGTTTATGTATTTAATCACGTCTTACAAGCCATTTAGTCATAAATATAATCAATACATGTAAATCATTCATGTACAATGTATAAGATAAAAATATGTTGTATGTACCCAGTAGGCAGGTGTAGAGACGCATCAGACTGTAGGTCAGGTGAATTGGTGAGGTTTGGACTAAGAAACCGCACTCATGATAAATGAAGTCCAAACAGGGTTGAACCAACCAGTTAAACAGATCCAAAATCTACAACACAACACACACACACACACACACACACACACGCACACACACATGTCTGGTGTATTATCTCCATGGGAACAGTCCATAGCCGTAATGATTTTTATACTGTATACGTTGTTTTTTATTGTATTCCCTACCCCTAAACCTAAAGATCATAGAAAAATGTGCGATTTATTCATTAAACCAGTAAAACACCTGTTCACACTATGTATACGTGTCTCTCACCAGCGTCCTGTGCTCATCTGACAGGTTGTCAGGTAATGTGTCCATGTAAGAGTCTCTGAGAGGCGTCCAACCCAACTGATGCGGCTCCATATAGATCATACCACACCTAATGAAGAGTCATGTTTAAAAGTGTATCTGTCCGATGAACTAACGTTTTGAAATCAACACAAATCATCAAACCTATTGTGTTTCAATTCAAATGACTATTGGTTTATTGGTCACCTGCTGACAGTAGCGGGTGATGCCTGCTCAAGATCTGCAGGCTCAAAGATCAGACTCATTTTAGGACTCATCTGAATGATCTCTCCACTCATCAGACACAGCTATAAACAACACAAACACATCAGGCGGCAGAAGATCTCACGGGATAATACCGTTCCGTAAATCAAACATTTTGTTACGAGCAGCGCAGAACAAACCTTCTTGTTATCATCTAAAACCGTGTTCATGTTTTCAATCCAGACGGCATCAATGGGCCCGTCAAATATGATCCACTGACGGTCGTCCGCGGTGGACTGAGCCTGCTGTCTGAATGATGTGGCCAGTACACCGTCCGACCACTCGTGACTGACGGGATCAAAGCATCCGTACAGCTGACCCATAGTGATCGCCTTCGGATTGATGATGCGGAAGTCTACCGCAAACTCATCCATCAGTCCCTCTGGACGAACATAAGCATGTGGCATGAATGACAGCATAGTTGTTTGTGATTTAAGTTCAGGACTTGATTACCTTTATAAAGATCACGTAAAGCTCCAGCCAGAACTTTATAAGCGGAGGTTTTTCCTCCCATCGGCTCTCCAACGATCATGAAGCCATGTCTGACCAACATCATGTCATACACCTGCGCACACAACAGGCCAAGCATGAGATATGCATCCCACTCGAAGCTTGTACATAAATCAAGATAAATCACGGATGGAGTTTTTTGTACTTGTATAATTTTGCTGATGAACCACGGCACGGGCTGCAGTTTCATCTTGGCGATGTTTTCATGCAAACCTTTCAACAGTAACTCATAATCAGGTTTGGGCAGCAGAACTCCAGGAAACAGATCAGTGATGATGCCCTAAAAACACATTCACGTGATCTACAACCAACTGCGACTTCGGCCTGTAACACCCACATCTACTAACATCAGAGTTTGATTGGTTTTAGACGGCATGAAACCGTTTTAGTAGACATCATGTGTGTGCCAACAAATCCCATCAAGTTAAAAAACGTGGCATTGATAATATGGAAGTGAGTATCTACTTTATTCAGGGTGGGTCTTTCCACACCTGAAACAGCGGTAAATCCTGCGCAAGGAACTTGGCCATGTTGACATCCATGAGAGCTCTGAGCAGCAACACGCTTTCATCCTCCTGTGGATATTTCAGCTTCAGGTTTCCTGCGGCGGTGAGGACGGATTTCACCGCCCGCATCCCGTAATCATAGTGAGCTTGAGACGAGAGCTGCTCTGAGCACAGACGGTATGTCGCCACGATCTTCTGAGCCAAACTACAATGGACGCCACGAGAACACAGGAGAAGTTCAATAAAACATCTCGTTCTGTGTGTAATGATGACTCTGAGCAGGTTTTACCTGCGGGATGCTGTGAATCCCATCGAATACAGCGATATCTCTCCGATCAATCCATAATCTGGAACCATCATCGCGACAGTGCGGAAGAGAGCCTCCACACAAGAGATTCCAATTATTATCCATTCCATCTCATATTATGGAATTTGCTACAATATATAAGGCCTCGCATGTTTATCTCAAACGGTCTTGTGATCATAGTGTGTGTGTTTGTTTACTTTCAGGTTATCTGGGAGTTCGGCTCGTCCTGCGTATCCTGGATTCATGGTGATAAACACACAGCAGGTGGGGTTGAGAGAGAGCTCGGTCCCTTCAAACATAAACGTCTGCATGTTACGCATTATGGCCTGTTGAATACTCAGAATCTGCTGAGCGACCACAGACAACACCTCCACCTGACAACGGCAGAAAGACAGAGAACTGTTATCTGCTGAAGAAATCGTTGAATAATTCAAGCGATCACATGACTAGCAGACTGTGTCGTTGCACTGACCTCGATGCGGTTGAACTCATCGAAACACGCCCAGGCCCCAGACTGTGCCAGACCCTTGAAAAATTTACTCATGGCTTTGTTGTCCAGACCATCAGAGCAGTTGAAGACCACACACTAAACACAAACATGCATTACAACTCATTTAAATCATGTATTCAGTGCTTAATCTAAAAATATATATTTAAATATGTTCAAATTATCGCCAGACTGTGTGTGTGTGTGTGTGTGTGTGTGTGTTTGTGTTTGTGTGCACCTGCTTGGCTAATGCTTTAGCCAGATCTTTAGTAGTCTCTGTTTTTCCCGTTCCCGCTGGACCCTCTGGAGCTCCTCCCAGATTCAGCTTCAGAGCGCCCATCAGCGTCCTGCGGACCAATCAGCATTTAACATGACATCCAAGGAACTTTTCAACGGTTTAAAATAGAAATGTTGCAGGTAAACGGAATAGCCGCGGTCACCTGTAGCAGCGGTCGGTCAGAGGCGTGATGACAAGACGTGGCGAGTTCCCGAGATACTCGTAGCCGTATCTGATGGTGGTGGTGATCATTCTCAGCGTGACCTCCCCATCCTCCCAGAAATACCTCAGCTGGGAAATCCACTGGAAGTCATTCAGAGACAAAACTCCATCCTGAGCCAGTTTACTCACCACGTCACGCGCTGCATGGGGGAAAGCGCAAGAGTCATGACCTCTGGAGAGTTGACATCACCGAAAGATCAGATCGGTCACAACAAACTGGTGGTCTAAATTGTGTTTCTCAATACATAATGCTTCTGAAGTTTTTCCAAAATGATCATATTCAATCCAAAGGGTATCAAATCATTTAAACCTGTGCGTGCCTACTGAATATCAGTGATGAATATGAAACATACCATGGACATCAATCACGATCAGAGCTCCGAGTGTCATCCTCGAACCACTGGACAACTTTCCCCGAACCAGCTCGACTATATCAGTGATCTGAGAGTTACTTTTCTCAACATAAGCCTATAACACAAACACACATTGAATTTGTAGAATACACTGTTATAGCATTACCAAGAGTATTTTTGTTGCTAGGGTGGCTTGCACCAACAAGGATTAAATTAAACAGAGTTTAGAGCTAATCTAGGGTTTGTTGATCCTAGGATCAAACATCATCGTGGATCCCGATTCGTTCGGGACAGGAGCGGACCACAATTGATACAGGGCGCCCAGGATAGAGACCGGTGCCCCTGGTCACTGGTGCCGCTAAAACAACTTTCCTCTCAGGATGTCGGTCTTTTCCCGTTTAATCACAGATTGCTTGTGGTTGTGTGTATTGGATTAATAGCAGGGCATCTTGAATTTGACGCACCCAGTTTATCAAATCGCCATGCCCTCACTCTGTGCTGAGGTGTTTTATTTATTTCCATTTTTATTTACTAAAAACACATCACTGAAGCACACACATGACATATGTGTCTGTTTCCGATCAGTTTTCCACACATTGTATTATAGATACAGTATGTTTTTTTTTTATTTAGACCTCCTCAGTAGCAAGTTTAAAGTGAATCCCTAAATCAGAGTTTAAAATAATAGAGCAACAGAATTCAATTTACTGTCAATTTAAAACCATGGATCAAATGATATCTTAAATATAAACCTGATTATTTTTAAACAGTGTTTACAATTTGGTGCAACATGTCACGAACTGGCAGAAAGAACCCAATAGCAGGCAGGCAGTGAAGGGGTTAACAGATACCTTTTATTAAATGAACAAAACAAAGGAAAAACCCACGAGGGGGTATCAAACAGAAACTAAACTAAGAAACAAACAGAAAACAAAAGACTTCCCACGAGGGGGCAAAATGAAAACAAGAACAGTAAAACTAAACTAAAAGACACGACCAAACNATAGGGAAGACAAACGAGGGATAACGACATGGGGCAGGTGTGGGACATTAAACACTCAGGGAAAGATAACGAGGAAACAAGAGGAATGGGGCCAATGACAAGACACTGGAGAGAACGTATATTATTGTCAAACGGACAATAATATGTTTCTCTCCACACATAACCAAAGACTTTGTCATGGCTCTGCTACAGGACCAAGAAAAACATGACTAAGGAAGCAGAGCCATGACACAACGTAATTATGAAATAATCCTTGATTTAATCTAGATTTAGACCTAATCCTTGTTGGTGCTGTCAAATGATTAATCACGATTAATCACATCTAGAATAAGTTTGTGTTTGCAGTGCATATTAATTTTGAATTTATAAACAAATACACATAATTAAATGATTGGTAAATATAAATAAATACATGTAAATATTTCCTAAATATGTAAACATTTATGTGTATGTGTTTATAAATACAAAATTAATACGCACAGTACACAGACATTATGCAAACACAAACTATTATTCTGGATGCGATTAATCGTTTGACAGTTTATAATATAAAGGGAAGTATCACATTTAACATCATCTGTATGTATGTATGTGTGTGTGTGTGTGTGTGCGTGGGTGTGTGTGTGTGTGTGTGTGTGTGTGTGTGTGTGTGTGTGCGTGCTCACAGGAAGAGTGTTGGTCTTTATAGCTTCAGACACTTCACTGGTCCAGAAAATACAGGATGCACAGATCACGACCTGACCCGGCCACTGCAACACCCACTTCCTCCTTGGCACCTGAAACACGTGTTCGCACACACATGACACACTCATCATGTTTTACTGTACGTGTGTGTGTGTTTGTGTACCTCCGGGTACTGCTCCATTCCCTGTTTGATGATGTCTCTAATGCTGCTCAACATCGTGTTTTCAACCTCCAGAAGCCACTTTTCAACCATTCCCTAAAACACAAAACACACGTGTCTAAAACCTAATCTGACACACAGATATCATATCACAAATGTCATATGTCTCTCTCTCTCTCTCTCTCTCTGTACATTGGCTTTGACTGGGTAGATGGTCTGTATTAAGGGAACGGTCTCTTTCTCCGAGCTGATCATTCCTGTGATCTCCAGGTCTGCTGTGAACTCTAGTTTAGCGATACCCTCAAAACACTTCTTAAGATGAGGCTGAACGCGCAGAGGATCCTTCGTCTCCGACAAGATCTCCAACATCTCATCGTTAGACAGGAAGAAAAACCTAGAAGGCGAGAAAGTTTTGAGACATTGTGTTGAAATTTCTCGAAATCATTTCAATTATCACACTGATTGTTCTCTCACCGTGGGAAGAAGAGTCTCTTTTTCTCTAGGTAAGAGTTCAAGCCCTGCTGGATCTCCTCAAGGAAGGTGTTGGACTCCTGAAGGCGACGCAGCATGTTGGGCTGCTCTGTCGCCACCAGCACACGCGTGTCTTTTAACTGTAACACAACGTGCCTAGTAATGTCAGATTCTCACCCACATTGGTTAAAGAAATGTCCACAAAAAAACATTCAGACACAAGTTTAGATCTCTCCGATCAGTAATAATCCCAACAGACCGTCTCGGTGATGATGGTCCTCCAGTAACTGTCCACGATGGAGAACTTGCGTCCGTTCTCTGGCATCTGAGCGATGATGTCTTCAGAGCTGAAGATGGACTCGAGATACATCCACATGGCCTGACACTGCAGCATGGCGTCTATGATCTCCTGCATGTCCTGCTGCTTCTCCTCCCACAGCTACAGACAGACAGAACGAGACAGAGAAACATTCACAAATGACCATAATCATCATACAACAGACACAACACTTTTTCATGTAAATTATAATTGATAGTTTAAAGAATTAAACTAGAAGTTGTCTCAACATGAATCAGTGTTGTGTTTTTGCTCGTGTGTGCTGTGTGATGACACCTTTGTGTCAGTCTCGATGGGTTTGATGAACGGAGATCCTCTCATAGTCTGAGTCTTAATGATGTGATCGTCCAACAGAAGCTGAATATCATCCATAGCAGATAAAACACTCGTACCCTTTGCACACACACAAGCACATAACATAAATCAACATTTTAGTAGATTACGTTGTTTAATCTGCAACTACTAAAAGAAAAGGTCAGGCGAGTCTCAATCATGAAAAAGATCGAAAAATATATTGTAATAATAATATTCAAAGATTCAGGAAAAACCCAATATAAAAGGCATCATTCTATAAGCTTCATAATTTTAATAAATAATATACCGTATTTATGTTCATATTTTTCATTTTTCTATTATTAAAGGAATAGTTCAGCCAAACTATTTACTTGCAGGTAGGGATGCACCGATATGTAAATTTTGATAACGGATCATTCTTTAACATTGGAAACCGATAACCGATATATTGGCCGATATACAGAATCTAAATAATAATATAAAATTCCCCAAGACTGAAACAAAAGGCAAAAAGTGGACAACTGCTTTTATTTGAAAACATTGACTGCAGAAAACAAGGTAACCATTAGTTCGCTTTTTCCCCCTGAAAAGTCGGCTTCAAACAATGCATTTGTTCCTAGAATTTACACATTCATAAATACTGTCTCTACATACTGTACCTACATCAACAATGTTTTGCTAATAACAGAAAGTGAATGATCACGACAGAAAGATATTACTGTATTTAAACTGAGAGCAGCGTGCAGCTGAATGAGTTTAACCAGAGGAAATGATTACGATTTATCGGCTATAATATATTGGCCTAGATTTTATTATCGGCCGATACCGATAACATAAAAAATGACCATTTATCGGCCAATACCGATATGGCTGATAATTTATCGTGCATCCCTACTTGCAGGGTTTTTCCAGCATAGAAAAATTGGAGGTGACCGCCTCCGTCAAATTTCGTGCCACCTCAGTCTCTCGCCAAAATTATGTCGGGTGTCTTCACAAAAACCACTGCGTGTATTCAACAGACTGTCATTTGTAACTGCAGTTGCGCCGCAAATGAGGCGCTGTTTCGTTATCAGCCCAGTGAGGCGCTGAAGAGTTGTAGTACAAGAGCTAATAGGAGCTGTATTAGCTGTTTCATGGCTTTTCAGGTGAATATTGTTTGCTTTGCATCCAAGTACGTTCAATTTCTTAAAAGGTTTCTTAAATTAACGTGACGGACATCATTGTATAATGTTAATAACTGAGCAGTTGGCCCCTTGAATCAGCGTTATACACAGTAATGTACACACAGTGAGTTAGCCAGTATGAACCCACATTGCAATCAGAACGACTTGCAAACAAATGACTCCTTTGAACCGAAAATGACTCCTTTGAAACTTTTCAGTCACTAGCGAATATAAAAGATCAGTGAATCATTCAAAGCTCAGTAAACCACAAGAGAACGCAGGATGTGAATGAGCTTTGCTCATTTAGTAAGACTGGTTAATTTAGTTGGCTATTGTGGGCAAAAAAGTTAGTTGAAAAGGATAAAAGGCTTTCTGTTTGTTTAAATAAAATTTGTCATTGTCATTGTCAACGTAAATTTTTATGTTTTAATATGTAAAGTGTTTGGTTAAGCAGAGGTGGACAGTAACGAAGTAAATTTACCTGAGTACTGTACTTAAGTACACTTTTTGAGTATCTGTACTTTACTTGAGTATTATTTTTTCTGAGTACTTGTACTTTAACTTCACTACATTTGAAAGACAAATATCATACTTTTTACTCCACTACATTTATAAAAAGGTCCAAAAGTAGAAAATGGTTTCTATGCAGCGGGTTTTCCTGTGTGCGCAATTTATCTGGCTTGCGATCTGCCAGGACCTTTTACTGTTGCCAAGTATTTCAGTTTTTCTAAGCTCGCAGGTTTTCCGGCAAGCTTTGAATGGCCATTTGGCAGATTTTTTTAACGCAAATCTGGCAACTCTGGGATCTTCCCCGCTAAACTAATGTAAACGTAGGCGCTGCTACATCGTTGATAGCGCTCTGAAAAGGCAAATAGAACATTAAAAGAGGAAAAAGGCACATGTTAAAGTGTGGTGTAATCATCTGTGGGTTACGATCAGTCAAAGATCGTTGAAACATTGTCATGAAAATGATCGGCATAACGGCTAAACGGTAAATAAGCATCACATACACCTTGAGCTACACGTGCGTGTTAACTTCTGATCTGCTGCTATATCATTTAAAGCGATTTGGAGAATGAATGATGTTTTTACTGAAGTAACTATAGTTGAAGTATTCCTGTTGAAATAAAAACAATAGAACCCTGCCCAAAATACAACATAAAATGTAATGGATTTAATGGTTATAATGGGAATTGTACTATGGATACTTGTTGTCTACTTGTATGTGATGGATTCTATTGGTGGGATGGTAAATCCTATTGGAATAAAACCCAAAACACACTACAAAGAGGAATTTAATTTAAAAATCTCATTCTAATTAAAAAATTCATTGTTTTTTTTCAGCAGGGATGGTATTTGCATTAAAACCACAGTATCCACAAATTTACCATTTTCTAAATATAGGAACCATACTCCAATTAATAATCTTTAGTAAAACCACAGCAACTAAACATACCATAGTTTCATTATATTCATTATTATACTAGCTATAGTTTATGTTTGTAGTTAAATTATGGTAATAAGTCCAACAAACACATGGCTTCTACACTTTACTATTTACAAGAACCTTACTACTTACTGGTAAATTGCTGCTAAAACTGGTTAAGGGAATATACAAACACTGAAAGAATAAAAGAACACTGCTCATAAATACATATAGGCCTAGGGGGCTAATGAGGATAATTAGGCTAAATGATCATACAGGATTATATCTAAACTAAACATATGTGTGCTAAACATATAAAGCTCTTAAAGGAGTTGCTCGCTGCAAAATTTGCCCCCATTGACTTTCCATAGTAGGAATAAAAACTACTATGGAAAGTCAATGGGGGCAAATTTTTAAGTGAACTAATCCTTTAATACAACTGATACTGTGAGCTACTCAGTGTATTCAGTAGGTTGCTTCAGAGGCATAAGGTATATGACAATAAAACAATGCACAACTGACATAAAGGAAATTTACTTTTAATACTTGAGTACTTTTAAAAGCACGTACTTCTGTACTTTTACTCAAGTAAGAATCTGTCTTTACAACTTTTACTTGTAGTGGAGTAATATTTGACCAGTAGTATCTGTACTTTCACTCAAGTAAGGAAGTTGTGTACTTCGTCCACCTCTGTGGTTAAGCCACTTAAAGGTACGGTAGGCTTACACGTGTGTGTGTACAACATGTGGATGGCACCACCTCCGCCTCATTTTGAGCCAGGAAAAACCCTGACTATGTTTTTGGTAAACTATTCCTTTAAATGTAAAAGAATATATTTAATAACAATAATATAAAATATAACATCTGTAACTCTACATTATTATGCACATTTATTAAAAATAACCAAACTTGCATGGTGCACCAGTTTATTTATTATTATTTTGTATTTATAATAATATTATTATTATTTATTCTTTTTATTTGTACTTATTTTGTCTTCTCGGCATTAGTGAAAGGTCTCAAAAGTGCTAAAAAAAAAACACAATTGCTTAAATTTCTAAAGCCATCATTGGTACATTGGTCATGTTTCAGCTGACCTGTGAGAATCAAACCCAACATGAAAATAAATGACTGTAGCATGTACTTGCTTTACCGTGTCCTTATATGGAGAAAGCATTAAGTGGAGCTCCGCCCACTCTCTTTTCATTTTGTCCAGGGAGTTTTCTAGAGAATATTCTTTACTGGCTGTAGCGCCAATTTCTTCCAGCCTGCAGAAGAGAGAGAGAGAGCGTGATAACACGACCTCTCACAGAAACATAACCAACAGTAACATCACCAGGTCAAGGGTCAGACTTACTTATCGTTGTACTTGGCCAGTCCGAGCTCCACCATCTGATGCAGAGATGAGTCCCTGTCCGGTTTAACATCAACACCCACAACAGCACTGATCTGTGATAAACAAATCATACATTCAGAACACAACGAAGAAACACAGCTGATTCATTGAATCTACACCTGATATAATCCAGAGACATGCGTATTACTGATGTACCATCTCCCAGTGTCTGTCCTTTAATCCAGGATTGCAGACGGCCGTCAGAACGTGCACATGCTGTTTGAATTTATCAATCTTTTTCTTGAAGTTCTCAGCCACGCGTCCGGGTCCCGTCCGATCTGAGAAGAGCTTTGTAAGTTTGTACATGCTGCGCCACATGTTTCCTAACTCCTCTGATATAGTCTCAGCATTCAGACCCTGCAACGGACCTGAATAACACGCACGGGACACAAAGACACACGAAATCAAGTTTTGTAAGGGATTTGTAGATCACCATTTAGATGCCATGGATTTGGGTAAATTTAAGGGGAAACTTTTGAGTTCATATTGAGATCTTCAATAATATTGACTTTTGTCTCTTCTGAAACTCTTCTGAGTCCATAATAAATGTGAGTGTGTGTGCGCAAGTACATGTTGTACCATTCATCCACACATCAGATTTGGTGTGAAACTCAAGTACTGTGGTCCAGAGCTGCTCATACGGCTGTTTCTTCTCCATCAGTGTCTGTATAACAGGAAAGTCACTCTGTTGCATGTCCAGCAGCCCCTGCTCTTTATTAACATCCTGACAAACACACATAAACACATGTATATCAACCCTTACACTTCACCAACACTTCACACCCCGAATGTACGTAATTTATTTCACAAACCTCCAGCTCTTTCGCGACAGTCGCCAAACGAACGCTGATCTCATTGAGCTTCTCAACGTTGGTCTTCATCTCCTCTAAAGTCATCTTCTCTTTCACCTTAAAGATGTCAACCTCCTTTTCTATATCCTTCAGCGTCTTGTCGGTCAACTGCGTCAATCTGACAATGGAAACGTGCCCTTGTTGTCAGGTTAGTGTCACGTGTTTATGTTGTGCTTGCCGTGCGTGTCAGTGTGTGAGCACCTGTTGGTCAGATTCAATCCAGCTTTGTGTCTCTGATCGTCCAGTTGTGTTTTATTGAGCTCAAGTGAAGACAGGATCTCTCTCGGCCAGTTGATCACAGTGCTGAACAGCTTTATATCATCCGCTGTCAAGATAGATTTATTTGTCTGGATTCATGCGTGCATTTATTATTATCTGATGAAAAAGAAGTTTGTACCTGTCAGAGCTACATAGTCCAGGAGGAAGAAGAGTCGTCTGGCGGCCTCCTCGGTCTCATGACGCAGTTTGTATACGCTCACATCACTGGTGTGTTTCATGTACTGAATTAATGCCACCAGCTCCTCTGTGCAGCTCGGCCTGCTCAGGATTCTGTCCACTATCTCATCGTATCGATGACAGATGCTAGTTCACAATGACAGATCATCACGTCACTCATTGATTGATTCTGATCTCTCTTTTTCTTACTTAAAGCAACAACAGAGAGTTTTTCGACCTTAAAATAATCTCTCTAAAATTATTTTAGTGGTAGGACAACTCTTAACGAAACAAATTTTACTGCCGCTGCTACCTAAGCAGCCCTCTATCGGCTGAAATCACACTTGTAACTTTGGTGTGCGGGTAGATTCACAAGCCCCGCCCATCACCTGCTTTACGGCATACGGTATACGGTTTTACTCGGGTGAAGTTAGCCAACATCTAACAATAAGACGAAACGATCTAGTTCAACGCAAGTCTCCAAACCAAAAAAAACTAAGAGGAAAAGAGAGAGAGTGATCGGACACGAGCCCGAGCACGAATCAATATCTGACGGATTTACACTCGGTGGCGCGCGCTGAGAGAGGCAACGGGTTGCAAAACGAATGGAGACCTAACGTAAGCCTTCCTGCTACTGGATTTGAAAGTCTTATATGTACATTTATTCTTACTGTCCTGTACTTTAGAGCTTATTAGTAATTAGGCTGTGCTCAGGTTGTTTATTGGCGCACTAACGTTACTGGTCCACAATTTATAACCGTAAAGTAGACTAGAGATTATGTAATGTTGCTGGGTCTCAATAGTTACGTAGCATGATCCTGCCTCGTCACAAATTGAGTGTTATGCTTGTAAATGATGACTACCAAACCACAATACATTTTTTATGGTCAAAAGTTGCTGATTCCTTAGTTCATGCACGTAGACTAATGTTATCGGTATCTAGTTACTATGCTAGGCACTATTCCCATAGCGAGTTGAGTGCAAGTTAGTGATTGCACCTATTACACAAAGCACGCTTTTCCAAAAACATAACTAAAGAAAATTATTTGCGTTGGTTACTTAACACATTCACGTCCATGCGTTGTGTTTTGGGTGACTGCAAATGTGCTATGTAGTTAACTTTAGCACGTAAGCTGCTATGTAGCTAGCACGCTATGCGCTAACGGCTAACAACCAGCTGCTACCTCAGAATCTAGTTTGAGCTATTAGCATAGCCCAGTAGTATACCCCGCGGGAGCCAAAAGAGTGCTTTAGTGCTCCCAGTTTATGAAGTTACATGACGGTTTCTGCTTAGTCAACAAATTCACGTGTATTGCGCTGCCCACGTGGAAGCTTATACAGTGACAGTATTTACGACATTGATAACAGACAATTGCGCTTATCAACCACACGGGGGCACCATACGCCAAAGTTCTCTGTTGTTGCTTTAAAGCCAACATAATACAACATTCACACCCATGTTACAGTTGAAATCAGACATGTCTAAAACTAGAATGTTTAGCGAAAACAAAATGTAGGATTAAACTTGATTTTGATCAATGAGGA
Organism: Triplophysa rosa; assembly: GCF_024868665.1. NCBI lineage: Eukaryota > Metazoa > Chordata > Actinopteri > Cypriniformes > Nemacheilidae > Triplophysa > Triplophysa rosa. Next base: position 2,149,128 of record NC_079912.1, on the reverse strand, counting down.
ATTGACTGTAAGGTGAAAAACATATCATGTACGATATGACCGGGGTGTTGACTTTCATAAACAAATATTTGACTGTATTCTACTCTTTGATACTAAACTTATACACACAACTTTTTTATTTGCTTAGCTTTATGCTGCAGTGCATTCTGGGTATTTTCCTTTAAGGTTTGTGAAGAAAGTTTAGTCTCACCTCTTGTTAAGTCCTCTGTTCTCCTGCATAATGAATGTGATGAGGACATCTATGAGATGCCCTGCTTTGTCACACAGGTCTTGGTTGAGGTTCACCGCATCCAGGCAGAACAGTGACAGCGGAACGGTCACATGCAGGCACGCGATGTCCTTACTTAGGTTCTGCACAACTGATATTTTCTACAAGACACAGAAGAAAAAACTATTGTCAAAGTCTTTGCTTTCACCCCTGTGTTGCCTAAAAGGTTTATACAGGTATATACAAACTGTTCAAATCATTAGTTTGAAACGTGTGTGTGCTTGTATATATGGTTTACGTAAGGAATAATTGACGACGGGCCGTTCAATTATTCGAAAGTTAATGCACACCCTGAGGTGGTAATGCCGTTACACCTCGGGTGTGCATTAACTTTCGAATAATTGAACGGACCGGTAGTCAATTATTCTGCTTATACCACGGTTACCACACCACAGGACATTGTTGAAATGTTTAAATTCAATGTTTGTCATGGTATCGTCTTTAAAATGCTGTTGATGGTAGGACTACTTTCTTACGCATCTCGGAAGCTTGAGCCACAGCTATGTGGTGTGTGTGTATGAGTGAGAGAGCAAGAGACCGCGCGCACACATGCATGTTTGCAGTAATGTGACAGAAAAGCCAGTGATAATCAATTATTTGGGCTATTCCTCGTATTGTTTCTATCATCAGCAGTAAAAAAATCACGCAAACTTTTGAAAGAGTAGGTGTCATGGTTCTGCCACAAGACCAAGAAAGACATGTCGAGAAGAGGCAGAGCCATGACAGAACCTTGTGTTTCATGTGGAGGGAGGTAATTTTGGCCCTTATGGCTCGCCATACTCCCTCCGGTCTGTTCCCGCCCTCTCGTCTCCTCATTATTGCTCGTTATTGTTTCATGCCCGTCAGTTGTTCCCTCTTGATTTGTTCCCTTATTTAATGCCCTTGTGTTTTCTGTCTTGTGTCGGTTAATTTTGCCTTGTTTGCCCGTCGTCAACCTCCTGGTCTGTATTGCTGTTTTTTCTAGTTTAGTTAGTTGTAGTTTATGTCTAGTGTTTGTATTTAGTCTCGTTTAGTGTAGTTAGTCTATGTTCCTGTTACCTCTTGTTAATTTCCTTGCTGTTTTGTTGTGTTACCCCCTCGTGGGTTTTTGTTTCATGTTTTGTATTTTATTATTAATAAATAATAATGTTTGTTAACCCCTTACCCATTGTCTGCACTTGGGTCCTCTGTCCATGTTTCCCCCAGCATTCCCTGACAGTAGGTCTATCCAAATATATTTGTTATCAGTTATAGGCAGGATGAAGAGGAAAACAAACCAGTAGGCCATCAGTGTTTATTAATGCATTTTATTTTGTCGATTTCAGCATATGTATTTCTTGTTTTTGAAATGCTTTGTTTATTGAAACGAAACCGCACACGTTTCCATTAACATTAAAGATTGTCATTATAAACGTCAGATCAGGAGTAGGGTGCTGTGTGAGGTGATGTCCTGTAGGCTACACTATAACCTTTCTGTTGTTTAAACTTGGCGAAGTGATATGGAACTGTAATGCGGTCAGCAGACCTGGAACACCTTCATAGGTGTGCATTTACTGAAAGTTAATGCATACCCCATAGAACGTTTGCCAACCAATCAGATTGAAGCATTCAACAGCCCCGTGGTATAAGAGGTGTATAATGTGTGTAATGACATGTGTATAACAACGTAAACATGGTTTACGGGGACACTTCCTGTGTCCTCATAAACTAAATCGCTTAAAGGGATATTTCACTACCAAATTAAAATTCCCCCATGTATTACTCACCCTCAAGGCATCCTGACTGAATATGACTTTCTTCTGGAAGAATAATCCAGTCATTGTTAAAATACCACGTATCATTTAAAATTCCATTTAAATTTGGTAGTGAAATATCCCTTTAAAAAACTTACTAAATGATTTTTTTTAAAAGAAAAAAAATGCCAAAGGTTTTCTGTGATGGTTAGGTTTAAGGGTAGGGTTAGGGAACAGAGTATACAGTTTGTACAGTATACAAATCATTACGTCTATGGAGAGTCCTCGTAAACCATATATACAAGTATGTATGTGTGTGTGTACGGTACCTTAGTAAATGCCTGCAGTGAGTGCTTAGCTTTAAGGAACTCCATTATGTCTTGTACATCCAGTGCTTCACTGTAGGTCTTGTATACATCCACATACCTACAGTGCACAACATATCACACATTCACTACAGTGTCATTTGACTCATGAGTTGTGATTCTCCAAATAATACTGAACCTCTGAGGTCCGATGGTGTTCCTCTCAAAGATCTCTCTTGCTCTGTTCATGATGTCCAACACAAATGTCTCATCGGGTCTCACTGACCACAACATGATAGAGTCTCCAATGTCTGGGAACAGCTTACACTCCACCTGTAGAGAAACACAAACACACATGTGGATTCACACACACATTTTCTGACCCAGTCTACATGCACAGATTCACTGATTATTATGGCAGCTAGTGGTGTTTTGGTTGTGAATGAATCTGCTTCTATTGTTTTTTATTCATTTTTGGAAATGAAATCTAAAAAGCAACCACATGGATCATGTGCTCACAAACATTAACTACAGGACAAGCAAAAGGCATAAAAGTGTGGGCTTTAAAAACAAGAGAAATCATCGGAAAGCTATGTATATTTTTTATGTACCCGTGGTATGTCATGTGCGCTGGTGATGATCTTTGTAAACGCTTGCTCTATGAGCTCCCAGCAGCTCTGCAGTGAAGGTTCAAATGTGATTCTGGGATCCTCGAGTCTTAACTTCACCAGTAACACCGGACGCTGTGCGTACTGGAGTTCATCAAAACACTCGCCAAAATCATTACCATCCTGACAGAAACACACAAACACACACAGAATAAAAACACAAACATTTAAATATCAAAAAAGATCTATCTCTTACATCTGACTGAATGATTTATAAAGACACAGATTGGAATATCAGATTAATTTTGATCTGACAATAATACTTTGTTCATAATTACTGTAGATGAACAAATGATGAAAGAACATCATTTATTGACTGCTAGGGTCTGTTTAGGTCATAAGCCAGTCTATGCAGTACTGTACATTACAGTCATTTGAAGCCTGTCTATATCTGTATACAGTACTCAAACACACAATGTTGGTTACAGTATTTACAGTCTGGAACACAGAGAGTATCAGATGTTACTGGACCTCATACCTGATGCAGCTGGAGAAACTGCAGCAGGTCGTGCAGTGATGCAATCACCAGACTTCGCAGCTGGAGTGACATCAGCGCAGCCACACAGTTCAAGAGCTCACAGATATTCACAGGAGCAACGCTTGCTTTCTTTGGCACCAGTGGCAGCCATGCGTCTGCAAAGTTCTCGAAGAGAGAAACACAGTGCGGCAACCAACTGCACAAACACAACAGAGAACAATGTCCCTTTATTATAATAGAACATTCTGCTCTTTTCTTTTACTGATTAGTAGAAATTTACAGGAGCAATGTGGAGATTTTAGTGGCAACTAGTGGTGATGTTGTGAATTGCAACCAACTGCTCACTCCATCCCCCTCCCTTTCGAAGCACTATGGCGGCTGACACAGAACTAAGATGTCATCACGTTAACGTATTTATGAAACGCGTTCTGTAGAGCAGTTTGTCCGTTTAGGGCTACTGTAGAAACAACATGGTGAATGTAAGGGGACCCGCGGTGTACAGTATGTAGACAGAAATAGCTCATTCTAAGATAATAAAAACATAACGCATCTTTATGTAAGGTCTTTATACACCTCTGAAAACCATCTTAAACACTTCTCTTTCAAATACTTTATGTGGTCCCTTCAGCAAAAAAAGAGCAACTTCTGTGTCATTATCTTCACCCAACAGAACTGCAACAAAGATTTTGCAAAGTTTTCCCAAATTTACCCTTTAGTCATTATTTATTGCACAAACAAACTGATCCCATCTCACCCTAAACTTACCATTTATATTTAGTCATTTAGCAGAGACTTTCAACCAAAGCGACTTACAAATGAGGCAAGTTATGTCAGACTGTTGTCTCTTAACAAAACTGGCATGCAATATTTGAACACATTTCGATTTCTTGCTGCTGTATATTTTCTAAATACAAACACATTGTTTGTTGTGGCAGCTCCATTGACGCCAGGCTTGTTAAAGTTGCTCATAACTTCCTTGTTGTTTAAAACCCTCATTCAAGAGTTTAAAGGCTTTTATTGTGTGCGTGTGTCTGGGTAGCTTGACAAGACCATGGATACAGAACGAGGAACAAAGGTCTCCAGGGTGAAGAGAACGATTCAAACAAAACCACACTCAGACACACACACGCACGCACGCACGCACGCACACACACACACACACACACGTATTCAAACACATCAACACTCCAGAAGAGACACACTGTGTGACAGCATTAGCACTATTGACTGCAATAAAAAATACAAGCAGACACATCATCAAAAAAGACAACAACGAGTGAATTTGTTTTTGTGACCTGCAGTCTTTTCATAACACTGCTGCTGTTTTCTGCAGATCTATATTTATAGTTTTGTGACAGCGCTGCTCTTCTATTGAATTTGTGGAGAGCTGTAATTACAGAACGAGATTCAGGTGACTACAGTGGAAGGTTTAGAGAGTTCACACAGAACATGAGAATGGAACATACAGTCACAGCTCATATATCATGTGTCTCACTGTACCACCATTCAATCTTTCCTGATTCTCTTACCGCATCACGTTCATGTTATTTACACCACGCAAACCAACAAATGAAACAACACACATTGTCTTTTTGTCCCTTTATACAACATACAGTACATGTACAGAATGGCTCTTACGTGTTAAGCAGTTCATTTCGGGTGCTTTGGCACTTGTTGCGCACCAACGTCTCAAATTCAGCCGGCAGGAGAGGAAGATCAGCGGAGAGAAGATCCTCCAAGCGCACAAACCTCAAAGAGGAGAAGCTGCAGAGACGCAGACATACAGAAGATGATTAGGAAAGGGAGTGTGATGTATAACATGATGGGATGTGTGATCCTGACCTGCTCATCCAGAGCTTCTGTATATGACGCAGCATTGGGTTCAGGGTGTAGAGGTTCTCCTTAAGCCAGCTATGAGTCTGCTGATAGCTCTCAGACCAGGGAACTGGCGCACGGATGACAAACGTTGGAAAGAGTTTGGGAACGGCGGAGATTGACAGACGCACTTTCTCCTCCGGATCTAGCAGGATATAATCGACTGTAATACAAGCAAGACATTCATGAATTCATAACAATCCTAGATAATACAGTAACATGAATTAGATGACAGTTTCAAACACTGAATGTTTGAAACCAACCATTTAGAGGAGATAATGCTGTAAATAAAGTCCATTTTATGAACATTACTTGGAACGCAAAGTCATTTCTACAGAATAAACTATTAAAGGAGTCATATGACGAATATTATGGTTTGTTTTAGATGTAATGTAATGTGTATACACGATTTAAGGTTAAAAAACGCTGTATTTTCCACATACCGTGCATGTTTGTATCTCCTCTTTGCTCCGCCTCTCTGAAATGCGCAGATTTTTAACAAAGCTCATCGCTCTGATAAGCGAGGTGTGCTATGATTGGCCAGTTAACCAGTGCGTAGTGATTGGTCGAATACTGCAAGCGTGTGACGGAAATGTAACGCCTCTTACCATATTTGGAACATCAGGTAATTTTACGTGTCCAATACATGCATGGGCAACTTATAACACACCAAAGACATAGAAAAACACGTGTTCGCGCCATATGACCCCTTTAAAGGGATAGTTCACCCGAAAATGAAAATTCTATCAACATTTACTCACCCACCGATTGTTCCAAATCTGTATTGTTGTTCTGCTAAACACAGAGTTTAGCATCTCGTCCCCCATTTACTGCCATAGTAGGGAAAATAAATACTATGGGAGTCAATGGGGGACGAGATCTGCTCAAATACTGACATTCTTCCAAATATCTTCCTTCGTGTTTAGCAGAACAAAGAAATTTATACAGGTTTGGAACAATCGGTGGGTGAGTAAATGGTGACAGAATATTCATTTTTGGGTGAACTATCACTTTAAAGCATTTATTCACTTAATGTACAAATCACAAAGCTGCACTATCCATTCTAGAATGTGTTCTGTGTCATACCGATGCTCTTGCGGAGGCTGAAATCATAATCTCTCTGGACCTCCTCCAGATGTTTCCGCATCCTCTGCATCTTCCTCTCGTCGCCGTGGAAATGGCTGGGCACCAACTGCAGGATGTTGCTGATTTGCTCTTGTGGCTGGGGGGCCAACATGTGACCATAAATACCCTCATGAACATAGTACGTGTACCTCTAAGAGAAATCAAAAGGACAAGAGACTAAATTAGTTTGGATGGACGGATGGGAGACGGGTGGGTGGAACTGACACTGACCTCTAACTCTCTCTCTGTGGGCTCTCCCTTATTTTTTAGTCCCTCTTGATGCCGCATAATGTCAAGTTGCTGACTTGGTGACAGAGGTGGCCTTTTAGAAATGTCAGCAAATCTATCGACAAGGTCTCTGCTGTAGGATTTAATAAACAAATATGGATACATTGACTAAAGATGTGTGTGGTTGTGTGCGTGTGTGTGAGACATCACTTTTACCTTTGCGTTCGGGCTGTAGGTAGTCTCCTGACACCCCTCCCCACACCCGAGACATCACAGTGCACTGACAGAAAGTTAAAGTGGGACACATTGAAAGAGTTTGTGTTTGTGGTCAATGATCAGTATTACTGTGTCAGTAAGTTTCTACACAAACAGGGCTCTAGAGTGCGACCAATTTGGTCGCACATGCGACCTAATTTCTCAATGGTGCGACTAAAAAAAATCAGAGGTCGCACCGGTGCGACCAGCCGTTCGAGGGAAAAGAGTCTGTGAAAGTCTCCCTTTGGTTCAACAACAGACACATTAGGCCTATATCGTGGTCTAAACCAATCAGAGATAGTGAAGGGCGGATCCCCTCTGATTGGCCGTGGTCCAGATATTCCTGTACATGTGTGTACGTTTGAAAATGCTGTGCTGCAGTCAGACAGAGAGAGAGGTGAGTAGCCTATAGGCCCGTCAGATAAACAGAGTGGATGTAGCCGCGGATGATGAGAGAAGATGAAAACAACGATTAACAACTTTTTCGTTAAGAATGTTAAGTTATGTCCTGATCCGTCCGAAATCATAACCAATGCTCTGACACACTAGACTGCGACTAAATGATCTCATTTTGCGACAAATTTTCTTGCCAGTGCGACAAGTTTTTCTTAATGGTCGCACCGGTGCGACTGTCAAACTGATCAATATATTATTTTTGCGTATTATAAATTTAATGCGCAGAAATGTTATATTGCGCAAGCTGCGCATTCAGTCACTAATTTTCGTCTCCCCTCCTTCAACCATTCACTTATATATCAGTGCCCCGCCCCCAAAGACGTAATTCGCGGGTTACGGGTAAGTGGCGAAGGACCGAAAGAGCAGACGAGTGAAGCGATTAATCTTGCAATTTAAATAAATATACAGAATACAAGAATTTCCCCTGCTATGGTACAAAACAGCAAAGAAAACGAAATGTGTTGCGAGTATTGTATGCATGTGAAGCTAATGCAGGAAACATGTGTTTAAACTATTGTATAAAGATCTCTAACAATACTGCAAAGCATACAAAACGTTATACATCACGCTAAATACTATTTATTTGTAAATCGCTATTTATAGAAGCCAAACGTGTATCAATGCAGCTTTCATGAAGAATAATCACTAAAAGCCTTCAGGTCTCGCGGGTTGTTTGAGATGCGCGCGCCCAGAGAGTCAGAGCACAAAATACTAAACGAAGTTCTCTTTCACGCCTTCTTACTCTGAAACGGACATATTAACACAAAATAACCTAAAAATTCCCATATTAACAAGAAACCTTGTAAAGGTATTCAGTTTGTTTCGTGACCAAACAGTTGGGAAACAAAACACGTGTTCCAGTATATTGCGCGAGCTCTTAAAGGGGCAGCAGAATAATAAAGATCTCTGTTTATAATGTTCATCAAACAACAACAGACGGGCCCAAACACACTCACTGATGTTAAAGGAACTGTGTTCTCTTATAGGAGTCGTTCACAACAAATAAAGGAAGAAAGTAGCTTTAAGAAAGACGTGCTGTTTTGAAAGAGAGTTTACATATACAATAAAAATAATTCAATCATAAACAATGATTTGTATTAATTTCTAATTGATTTATTAATGTATTAAACACATTTTAATGAAGTTTTAGTGATTTTTTTTCTTATCTCACCCCACTACTCTGGTGCTATCAAATTAAGGGCTAGTGGCACCAACTGAATAACTTTGTAGCACCAGTGCCACCTCTCTCAAGTGTTAGTCTAGAGCCCTGCTTTCTTGTAGAATTGTGCTTCAAATAAAGAACTTTATGTTGACCAGATTGTTAGTTAATCATTTACAAGTCAATATTGCCTATATGGACAGCGATTTTAAAAAAGTGAACTTGTAAAACTGCGGTGTTAAATGCGATGCGGTCGAAAATTTGGGTGNAGATTTTAATGTTTCATATCTGAACATGAAACACAGAGGAAGAAAAGGAGTACAAGCTAAAGTCACAATCCTACCTCCTAGAACTCACTCCTCTGCAAAAAAGGAGTGATAAACATAAATACAAACTGTTCCTCAAACTTTAACAAAGGTTATACAACAATGGGAAAAATAACAAGAATGCTTTGTTTACATGAGGCATTGTGGGAAATGAGGTGACAGATCAATGATTTCCTTGAACAAAAGATGGAGAATGTTTTTACCTGTAGAGTGATCTTCCCTGTATGGTTGTCAGGTTTGAAAAGACAGAGAGATCTTCCATCTCTTCAGGCCAAGACTGAACACTCAAAATATCTAGCAAGGGCATAGAAATGTGAGTTAGACAGTGTATAGAGAGTATATATACACACACACAGCATCTCACTCACACACACACACACACACACACACACACACACCCCCACACACACACACACACCTGATAGAGTTTAGAGGGCTCCTGGGATGAAGGTTGGGGGCGGAGTCTAGGGAACACCCCAGAAACATGTGTATCTGCATCTTTATTCATCTATGAAAAAACACATTTTTAAGCAATTTAACATTTTATTTTCTGTGCATATCTCACACTATATATATAATCTTTACAGTGATTGATTATCATTTATTTTAAAAACTAGGGGGAAATAAAAAGTTATTGTTAAAATGACACTTTAAAACTGTATAAATACATTTGGTACGCATAAGCCATCTAAAAACGTTGTTTTTTGTTATTAGAGATGAATACGCACAATTTATGATAGCATTGTTAAGATTTACTGTCTATTCTGGCAGCTCAGTGTCATTCCTAAGTAGACAAGCTTACTATGACAGCTGCCTATGTCCAAATAGTCTAGGTAACTGTCACACCAAGGCTCGTGATGCCCATTCTTCCTACCAGGCAGCTGACTTTGAATCTTTGAACAGGCAAGTAGACTATGTAGACAGCTCACTATGCTGTCTAAAAATGGACCTATACACACAGAAAGTTCACAATAACGCTGTCTGGACAAGCAGTTCATTCAATAAACACCTGTAATATTGTATTCGTGCTTACCGTATCGTTTCATCGTTTTCATATATTTGGTATTTATTAAAAAACTATGTATTATACAGAAAATGCGTTAGACGGGTTAAACAGTCTTACCTTTACTTACTCTTCATATCCGATCAATATTCCTGAAAAAAATCAATCATAAACGGATTTATTTACCACACATAAGGCGCCGTATTACCGCGACAGCCGTTGGTTTTGACGTTTCAAATCGCGCACCATCGTAACGTCCCGCGTCGTCAATATAAACAGTTTCTGCACGCGCTTTACTTTACATGGTTACCTACACATCAGCTGTTTGTTGAGCTGCCTGGCATACATACATAAATAAATACTTAACTTATAAACACAAGAATATGTAGGCTATATTAAAACAAAACGTTAGATCATCGAAAACAATGAAAAGTATTACAATAATTAAAAAGTAAAAATAGTTGTAATTTATGTTGTAATGCCATACAGTGGACACACAGCGTCACTGTTTCACTGAAATCTTTAAGTAACATTGGATGAGAACACCGGTCTTCACAGTTTCTGAATAATTCAGCGAGACGTGCCTACTTATGTCTATGTTCAAATTGCTCAAATATTATTCATGTTTATTTTATATACACATGGTTCACAGTGCTTAGCTGTATACTGAATATTAAATCTAATGTTGATCCCAGGAAAAGGGGGCCAGGCTGAAGGTCCAGCTAACCACCAGAAAGTTTGGTTTTCCAGCATTATGTTCTCATCACTTACGTAACAATTTATGCCTAAATATTATCTATAAAAGCGCAACTATAAAGCCCTGAACAAAAAGCCCAGAGTGAATAGAGTATACACGCATTTACTTAAACTTTTTGGGAACATTTTTAAATGGTCTTAAATGTCTTTATCTTAAAGACCTTATAACATAAAAAGCGAGTGTTTTGAGGCCATCTATATGCTAGTGTATTTCTAAGTTTTACAATGCATTGCATTGTTTAAAAGCAGCTTTACATAAAAAATAAGACACAAAAGAGGAAAATTTAGCGAAGGGTACAAACAGAGAGGACCATCCTAATAAAAGCAATGTTTGTGATAACATTTACTTTTATCAGAAATCAACTTTGCCTCATATATCAACTTAACAGAACAAGTTCAAATTTGTTCGTAAAGAAATGCAGAATCCTTGTCCCACATAATGGTCACTGGACCCCTGCAATTCCTTACATAATAAAAGTCCCTCCGAGTGCCCTCTCTCCTTGCCCTGATTTAGATCTAATTATAGACACTTGTAACCAGCAGATACAATGCACTGTTTTTAGCAATGTGTATTATTTATGTATATATATAAAACACACTCTTACTGTACATGCATGTGTGTTTTGAGGTCACGCTGCTTAACTCTCGAAATAAACACCACAGAACTGGTGGAAGAAACAAGAAGAGACAAGAGTCATTTATCACCAGTCCTCTACAGACCAATCACCTATAGTAAAGATTGCAGTATTTAAACAGAAGAGAGAGAGAGACTGTATATGTTTCTGGTAAATCCTAACGATGTTCCAGGTTTTGTCCGCTCAGCATTTATTTCTCACTGTAACCACCTGCATGCCGCTGAAGAGAATTTAAAGACATAATTGATTATTCACAGATTTCCTATTCACCTACTTTCACTAACACACAAAAGGTCATCGGTAGAAGTGATCAGACACGTGTAAGTAATCCAGGAGACCCAGATCAATTAACTTCAGCCCTGTCAACATCAAATAAGCATGACTTCTGTGTTTACTCCTTTCACATGTCGAAACAAAGACGTTGGATTTCTTTCAGTCGAGCTTCACAACTAGAGACGGGACTAGATTACACCATAGATTACACTGGATCACACACGCCCGTCAAAGCGACACTGACCGCCGCCACGCGCCATCGAATCACGCAGCGAGACCGGGAACGTGTATCAGATGTTCAACTAGTAAAGAGCATTGCAAAGGTTATGGGTTTGATCCCCAAAGATGCTTGCCAGATCACGTACCACAATAAAATGCTATATTGTGTGATGTAGAACATGATAACACATCAGTTCTTGAAATAGAAACGGTTATGAGTGGGAGAGAGAGAGAGAGCAGTATGTAATTAGATGACTAAAGACTTAATTGTCTTTCGTCTCTAAAGACATTTAGAACACACTGCTGTTTCAGCGTGCAAATACAAAAAGACACATTCCGCTGCTCTCCCTCTCTCTCTCTCTCTCTTTATACAGTGAGAGAGTCAGACACTCTTTGTTACTGTGCTACACTAATAACTTTAACTGATTTCTTAAACGCTCTCTCTCTCGGGACAGATCCCTCCAGGGCTATTAAACTGAAGGGGCTTTCAAACCAAATCTTTCTGTGTGTTTGAGTTCCGCAGGGATTGTATTTAATCGCTTTATTTAAGAAGTACACCTTCATCTCTCGAGATCCAGAACAGCAATTCCGTGTCATCATTTACTTGTAATATTAAGTATAATATTAGAAAGTAAAATTACAGATGAGATCGCTTTAATATCTCCGTTTTTTTTCTCCTAGATATCAATGAGATTAAATGGAGAGCAAGTGTCTCAGATGTTTCTCCTGAGAAAAAGAGCCAGAAATCTCACAAATGGGTCTGTCATTAGAGTTTCAGGAGAGATGTCAACAATGTGTCAAACTGAGCTCAGATTTGTCAAGTCTGCAATCGAAAGTCAATATTATTGAAGATCCCAATATGAACTCAAACATTTCTCACCAAATGTACCCAAATCTAGATTATTTCTGAGCTATGAAAGAGCAATAACACTTTGCTCTGGGATGATCAAATTAAACCTTCTGAGTTTTACTATATTCCCAGACCTATAGGAAACCTTAAAGTGGCTTCATTTGAAATTCACTTTAAGGGAACCTATTATGCCCAAATTTACTTGTTGATTGTTGATTTAGTTGCTGTGAATCTCACGTCATCTATAAGAGCCACAGGGTTCAAATCGCAAACAAGTCCCCAATTACACTACACCTGAGATCAGTGGGCGCAGGAGTGTGTGACAAGCGCTCCGTCTGTAGTTTTACACACAACGTGAACATTCATGTAACCTGATAATGACATGAAATATGAACACGCTCACATACCCCGTCTCCCCCAACACACACACATGCGCATTGAATATTAATGCATCATGCTTTTCTTGTGGATTGGATGTAGACATGCGTGTGTGGTGTATGACACATGATCATCGCAGAGACGGGCTGATCTTCTCTGAGACGTTTCAAACTCGACTGTCTGTGATATCACCCGCAGTAGTGGTGTAAATTAAAGTAGTGACAGATCGTAAGTGCTTTTTTGTTAATTACGGTTGCATGTGTGTGTGCGTGTGTTTGTGTGTACGAGCGATGGAAAACTCATTAATGGGTGAGTTAATATTTGATGCGTGTTCTGCTGGTTTAGTTTACAAGTTGAGTGGGTCGTTGTGGTGATGAGGAGAGTGAGGAATAGGAAGCCGTCGCCGCGGTCGCCCAGTGAAAGTGAGAGAGGTGAACTAGAGGAGACCAGCGCTTTCATTAAGAAAGAAATGGAAAAAGTTCGCCAAAGCCAGAAACCTCTAACATGTGTGTGTTGTGTACATGAATAAAAAAAATGATTTTTATACAAAATGTTGACGATATTGAGAAACAAATCCTAAAACATGCTAATGACTAAAGTATGCTAACGAAAAGCATAACGTCCAATGATGCCTGAAATAGTCTTATAGTTTGTGTGTGTGTGTGTGTGTGTGTATCTGTACAGTACGTGGAGCGTGTTTGTGGCAATATGGGTCATCAGTGTGTGTATAATAAAAGTATAATAAAAAAAGATGTTTAGTATTCTTCCCCCCCCCCAAAAAAAACAGGATTACCTTGATAACAACTTTTCAAAAGTATCGATGGAATAATAAAACAAGTTAAAAGATCTTTACACATCAAGTCCCAAAATAAAATTTGCTGTCCCTAAAAATCCTGTTTCAGTGAATATGTCACATTACACAGGTAAAATGGGTCATGTTTTAAAAAATACAGGTGTTGTTTCTGAAAACTGCTAAAACGTTCTAACTTTGTATAGCACTTCTCCATAAGATGAATTACTTTATTTTTTTTCTCACTGTTGTCACTTGCAAACTGCTTGACTAAAACATTTAAAGTAGCAGCATGACCAGCCTGATCTCACAAAACTAGTTTACAAGGTGGCTAATTTGTATAAAATTGTACATACAAATTAGTGAATCGAGCAAAAACACGATTATTAGCAAAAAAGCCATATCGAAGCCCCTCCCCTCGTGCCCTCCCGTAATTCCAATGAGATTGTATAATTTCATATAGATTAGCCACTTCATGAAATAGTTACAAATAACTGTGAGATTTTGTTGGCATGACATCATCATGCTACATGTTTTTTTAACGTGACATAGCAATACAATTCTGTCTTTGAAGCACTATGGAGTACTAGCACATTACTTCATCTTCTTTAAATCGTTCAGCATAGTTTCTGAAAAGTACTGTACCATCCACATTCGATTTGTTAATTAAGGTTTTTCCATCCCAAAAGAAACATCACATCAGCTCTCCTCCGTCTGCTGACATTCCCTCCTGAAACACACACTCATTCAAGGTCAAAGGTCATCACAGTCATTAACACTAAAAGAAAACTGAAGGGTCTCCTTACACGGTCCATGACCTCTGCAGGCGGACCTGTCCCCATACAGCCCGAAATCCAAGAATCGCTCAGCCCTTCACCTCAAACAACACAAACACTTTAAGAGCTGTCAAGCCCATAAAACTCTACATTGATCATAAAAGAAAGTAAGAGAGAGATGGAAAGAGAAAAGAGAGAGATAAAGGTCTTTAAAAGCTCGCAGCGCTCCCGGTTTCCTCTCGGGAATGACAGTCCTAATGCAGAATGACATGCACTCTCTCTCTGTGAAGAAACGACACGAGCACTGAATGAGACGTCCAGTCACTTGACGCTGACTAACACAGACTCCTGTAAAGCACTGAAAAATAAGTGAAATAAGTTACGTAATAAACTGAAGGGGTAATATGGTTGAACAGAAGTGTTACATGCTTTTAGTAAAAGTGATCAAGATTACATTTTTTTTATTTCAAATACTTCAAATACTTGGTACAGCAGTATTTGTGTAGTAAATGTATATACAGTATTGTGATGTGAACGTGTGTTTGTGAGCATCAGGTGTGTGAACTGTGGGGTGTAGCAGCTGTCATTAGTTCCCCTGGTGAAGGTGGATCAGACGTGTAACCATAGAGATCGTAATGAGAGAACAGTCTGCAACACATCAGATTTGGGTTTTATATGGGAGTTATGCAGTAATAAAATGCAACACATTTACATTTATACTGTCGCAAAAATAAACTTTATCAATTGGAGGAAACACTTCTCATATTTAGTGTTGTTCATGTAGAAAGTCCAATTAAAACTCAATGGTATTTTCACTCAAATTCATTTGTTACTGTATAAGCCAAGTTAGGTGCCAACAAGACTGCAGGTTGAGGTCAACTTTGAAATCCATAAACAAAACTATGAAACATAAAAGAAAATCCAATTCAGACTGGTAAAAATGAACAGAACGAGAAATCACATTTATATATATTTTTAAAAATCACAAACATTACAGTTAGTCAATGTCATTATATCATTATTAATTTGGACTCTGGTCACTATTTGAAGGCTAAACAGTATTAAACTAGTATATATTTCTTTTTTATGACAGCAGTTTAAAGTTATAGCTGCCTAAATCTTAGTTTGTTGTCTGATATCACAAAATGAGACTCAACAAAATCATACCTAAACAGTTTTTTAAACAAATGTAAATAAAAAAGCACAACTAATAGGCTAAAAAAATGTACTTATCCACTAATTTACTTAGAAACTATTACTAAAAAAGTCACTGACTGCAGCTGTGATGTGTCAGAGGAGAACTGGCCCTCCTGGCTGGGGCTGAAGTTTTTTCTCCATTTATTCATCATTGGAGTTTTGGTTCCTTGCCACCATTGCTGTGTTGGCTTGCTCACCGGGAGACTGCTGATATAAGATTATCTTCTGCACATTCCATTAACATTGCTTTTATTAGGATGGGCCTCTCTGTTTGTACTCTACACACACATTTTTTATATGTAAAGCTGCTTTGAAACAATGCAACGCTGTAAAAAGCGTTATATAAATAAACTTGACTGGACTTAAAGCGCCCTTGCAATGGTGTTTCATGCATTGTGAGTTATTGACGATGTCAAACGTGTTGTCATCTCATGCTTGACATGGTCAAAAAACAAGTTGGACGTATGGCGTAGTATTTCTGTGCTCGATACACTCCCCCAGCGTTCGTACAGGTTTCGGAAATGTTTTTTCGAACATGAAAATCCGTTTCGTAACAACTTTTCTTAATCCCTTATTGGACAATTCTCCCGGAAAAGCACGCGGCACGCTTCAACCAAGGAAGCGGGAGAAAGAGTCACTTTCACTTGCGTGCAGGAGAGAAAGCACACGTTCGCGAAGTTCAGCTGTATTTGTTTGTTCACTGCATTTGGGTGATGAATGTTATATAAACGGTGGATATAACGCTGGATTTGGAGATCGTTTGAATCTGATAGATGGAACGGCGGTCCCAGCGATAAAAAATGCCGGACATAAACCACATGCGGTAAGTGAAACCGATGTCCCTCCCACATGCGTCGTATGTTTTCGGAAATAATCGTACAGCTGTATCTGTCTTTCATAAATGTGATCAAACTAAAGTCTCTACAGATATTGGAAGGGTGCGATACTATTCTGTAAGTACTCAAGATTAACATGAGATATGCAGAAACTGTCTGAGATACGGCCGCTTTAATTATTTTAATCATTTGTTACAGGTGTTCAACAGATGATCGGAAATTCAGAGAATTTCGCACAAGTTTGCCACTAACACACCTGAAGATGAAAGCCTGTGATATGATCTGATCTCGGTGTTTGTACTGTATGTCTGATCCTAAAGCACTCATCATAATTTGCCTTTCAGCAGCAACAGTCATTGTTTTTTTTTAATTATTTTTATTGAGATAACTCATGATAGCAAAATGCAGAAATATTTACAGAAATATTCTGATCTCTTTTACATGTTGATGATTGCGTTTTTCCATCTTAAGAATATATCTAAACTACGTCATATGCTGTCAATCGCAGATGCAGAGAAGTTAATTCATGCATTCATGACATCAAGACTAGATTACTGTAATGCACTGTTAGGTGGTTGCCCTGCAGGCTTATTACAAAAACTCCAATTGGTCCAAAACGCGGCAGCTCGAGTTCTTACACGTACAAAAAAGTATGAACATATTAGCCCGGTTCTGTCAACCTTGCACTGGTTACCTATAAAGCATCGCGTTAACTTTAAAATCTTGCTTATTACCTATAAAGCCTTACATGGTTTAGCTCCTCAGTACTTGAATGAACTCCTTTTGTATTACAGTCCTTCACGTGCATTACGCTCTCAGGCGTCCTGTCAGTTGGTAATACCTAGAATTTCAAAATCAAGTGCAGGTGGTAGATCCTTTTCCTATCTAGCGCCTAAACTTTGGAATAGTCTTCCCTGCACTGTCCGGGAGGCAGACACACTCTGTCAGTTTAAATCTAGACTAAAGACGCATCTTTTTAATCTTGCATACACTACTCTTCCATAATATAAATCTTCAGAGGGTTTAGGCTGCATTAGTTAGATCAACCGGAACCAAAAACACAACTGATGTACTTGTTGCATCAAAGAGTACAGAACAGTACTCTACTCTCAGCCAGTCTTGTCTCATTGTTCCAAGGTTACCACAGCGAGCAGGATGCAGTTCATGGCCTGACCTGATGGTAGAGCGGAGAATGGGAAGTGGGGACCTGACAAGAGCTGAGATGATAGAGCTGGATAAAGAAGGACGCGGTCTCTTGACATGTCTTCACCACAAAACTTCAAATGCTATTAGATTATTAATGATAATCTTAAACTATAATTTATTTTATTATTAAGTTTATTTATTTTATTTAGCCTTGTTGTGCAAGTTCTCTGGAGCTTGTGCAGAGGCAGCAGCTTTTGCCAGAGGGGAACTGGAATCCCCTGGTTGGGCCTGGGTTCTCCTGAGGTTTTTTTTCTCGATTAGAGTTTTGGGTTCCTCGCCACCGTTTGCATACTGTTTTTGCACTATCTGCCTGACCGGGGGGGCTGCTTTAGAATCTTAAAGTTTTACTTAATTAATATTGCATATAGGAATTTATTATCTGTTATATTTGACCTGTGCTTCTCTCTCCTTTATCCTAAATGTGTGCTCTCACTGAGCGTGTGTGTGTGTGCGTACTTGTCTGTGTACGTACGTGTGTGTGTGTGTTTGTGTGTGTGTGTGTGTGTCTCTGTGTCTGTGTGTGTTGGTGCGTGTGCGTGTTGTGTGTGTGGAGTGTTTTGTGTGTGGGTGTGTCTGTCTTCTGTGTTTTCAACCTTTTCTTGTTTTTGCAGGTACAACTTTGATTGTTTTGCTTGTAGTCAATGTGTCTCATTTGCAGCTGCTTTGTAACAATGAAAATTGTAAAAGCGCTATATAAATAAAGTTGAGTTGAGTTGAGTTGAGATGATAGAAAGAAAAAAAGAAAAAGAAAAAACTTAAAAATTAAATTAAATTACAAAAAATGTACAATAACTTTTAAAGGAATTAGGAAAACCAATATCCAACTAACATGTAGAAAGAAAATGACAAAAAAAAAACATCTAACCGTATATACGTGCAATAAAAAAATATATATATACGTAATTTCATAATTAAATAATAATTGGCACAGGTTGATACAAAGAAATTATGTGGTTCAATCGTGAGAATTCGGAAAGTCATATATACGAAATATAGCGATGTAGAGGGGACATAAAGAAATAAGAAGGATACCGATACGTTCAATATTTTATCGTCTAATCACCTTCAACCACGTTTAAGATCTTACTTAGATCCAAGTTAGAAATAAAGGATACAAAGGGTTTCCAAATATTCTCAAAATATAAAAGTTTTCCTTTTAAGGTATATGTTATCTTTTCCATAGCTAAACAAAAGGACATATTATTGATCCACTGTATGATAGACGGCATTTCTAATCTTTTCCAATACAAAGCAATTAGAAGCTTAGCCTGAAGTATACCTATATCAATTTAGGAATATTGCTAGAAAGTATAATGTGGTCTGGGATACTTCCCAAAATAAAAATCTCTGGTTCCATTGGAAGATTTACTGAAACCACTCAATAAATAAATGCCACCACCTCCTTCCAAAATTCTTTCACCTTAGGGCAACTCCATGTACAATGTAGAAGAGTACCTTTATCAACTGAACATTTAATGCATGTGTCTGGAATGTTTGGATTTATTTTGTTCAGCCTAACTGGTCATTGTTTTTAATATCAGGCCATATGTTGTAAAAAACTGAAACATGCAAACACAAACAACAAACAGAAGTGGATATGAATCAACCTGTTATTTGCACACGTGAGAACCTTGAATTTCACCAATCTTTTTCCAAACTTTGTTTTTATAGTTTATGAAAACATAGTTTAGCTTTCTGGCCACCGAAGTTCAAATAAATGCTTGTTTGCTTTACTCACTGGACAAAGTGTATTCAGACTGACTTAAAATAAATACATTACTTGTATGAATAAAATGGTATATATTTGAAATGACTGAACTGGTAAAGGCACTTGTGTCAAAAATGATTTCTTTCTGCATTAACTCTTGTTTTGACTTGACTTGTAGTCTGGTGTTGTGTTGTGTTGTGTGAATGTGCTTCTGACTGACAGGGGAGATTGAGACGCTCTGACAGTAAAGGTGATTCCTGACGGTCTCATCATCTGCAAACTTTCAGATTTATACATGATGACAGGGTAAAGGTCGAAGAGAAGGGTCAGTGTGTGTGTGTGTGTGTAAGTACTGTCACAGCCTGTTTTGATTATTTGTGTTTTGAGTGAAATTATTAGATGGCGGTGGATTGATATATATGTTTAAATATATAGTTATTTTGTACTGTACTCTGCTCTGCTCTGCTCTGGCTTTCCCGATATGATCTCTGTTTCTTTTCTTTTTTTGTTGTTTTCGCGACCTCCGCTGACCGCAAACACTCTATTTCTGCAATAACTAACACACCCCACTGTCTTAAAGCCCCGCAGACTAACCCAAAATATCCCCTGTACCTGAAAACCTTCATACACTATGTCCTCCTCCTGTGTCACATGACCGCTAGTGTTCTCCACATACAGCGCTGAACATCTCCAGCATGTGCAAACCATGAGCTGATGACAGATACACACAACACTCATTAATATTAGTAAATATATCCCGCAATTGTTTGTATACTAAGATAATGATATACTGTACTCCATGTTATGTTAAATATTGTTGCAGTCGAGCGAAAACTTCATATCTCATATACATACCACATTTGACAAGCTCTTTTTAACACTTTTTATTTGTTAAATATTTGCAAAGCCCACGGGCTGACCACAAGTAATGATTTATGGAAAAAATTTAAATCATGAAAAATTAAGAAGTGTTCCGCCTGACACCAACTACTCTATAGCATATGACATTGAACCTGTTGATTTTACTGGATTTAAAGCAAAACGTTATGTATTTTGAGTCTTTCAAATAGTGAGGACCACTTCAAATATCCTCACACGCATCGTTTCTGACATGTTTCTCTAAATCTGTGAGCACATTACTAGAAGTTCAGAACAACTTGAACAAACATAAATGTTTATCACAGAGCAAACATTTCCAACACGTTCCATAGACCTATGTTGTTATCTAATATCTCTAATAATGATTATAAGCTAACCCTAATCCTATGTTTACAATATAAGACATATGCAGTCTTAGGAATCATAAAAATGTTTAAAATATTATGTTTGTAGGAATTTATTTAGAATTTTTCGAGAAGGTTCACAATAGGATTTGATGTTTTGTTTCATTCATGTCTGTAGTACAAATGGTGCAGGATGAGTGCATGCTGATACTAACGGAAGGTTTACACTTTACAGGTTTGATAAAACAGAGAGAGAGAGAGAAGCACCATGGGACAGGCCTACTTTTCAGATTAAAATAACCCAAAACCAGCAACACGAGGATGAGCAAACATAAGCCTCCTGCATGTGTTTTTCTGTGTGTGTGACACCTGGGCATTAACCTGGGACATGTACTGAGAGAAGCAGGTGTGTGTGTTTGTGTGTGTGTCCAGGTTTTATTTCTGGACGTTCTAAAAACATCCTGCACCACAACCAGCCCAACATTTAAGTGAAACGGCAAAAATGTGCTAAAACATGTAGAGAATGATGTAACTGCTGAGCAGGTGAATAAACTTTTCTTATGTATTTATTTGGGTTTGTGTTGCTGTCAGCGCTGAGATCACAGTTTACAGTAATTATTCTCTCTGTAGTTGCAGCAGTGCTATTTTAATATGCCAGAGGAGAACTGGCTCTCCTGGGGGTTTTTTTCTCACACACATGCATGTTAACATATTTTATTACACAGCTCGTTAGAATGCTTGATTCTGATTGGCCAGTCGCGACATTTGCAGGTTCGTTATTCCCAGACAACAACCTCTCAAAACTAACAACACACGGTAACCCGGATGCAGCAAATCATTTTGACAAGTTTTTTGACAAATTTAATATAAATATGTCTCATACGGTATTTACAAATGATTAAACCAAATTGCCTGTTCGTATTATTGCAAATTATTCTGGTAAATTGCTCCCAGTCCTGATGACAATATTTTAAATAATAGTATACCTAAATTAAATTCACTTCCATTGAATATAAGTTTCTGACAATCCACTGACATTAGTGTATTATTTTAATTATTTTTTTATGATGCATGTAAAGCTGCTTCGCAACAATGAAAATTCTGAAAAGCGTTTTATAAATAAAATTCCAGTTCCTGTTTTCTCATCAGAAATAACTGTAAATCTCACAAAAAATGTCCAAAATTATTGATGACTTATTCAGCAATCAGGAGTGAATCTAGATGTTTATGTAGCGGGTAGAACAACGTGGGGCATCACAGTTATCACAAATCTAAAACCTGTGGGTGTTTGGCCAAAAAACAAACACATCACAGAAACTTTTTTGAACATCTTTTTCCGCATTACAGTAATGATGGAGCGGCCTGATATAACACAAAATGTACTGTCTATTTCAGTAAGATGATCTAACACAATCACACGCACGCACGCACGCACGCACGCACGCACGCACACACACACACACACACACACGTGTAACCCTATAAAGGCCTTTCTAATTACATTAGCTTTCTAATTGATATTTCCTCCATTAAAGTCATGGATGGGATGGGGATTAATTCACTAATGCTTGGATATCTGTTACTCGCTATCTTGATGCTATTGTGTGTTTTTGGCTGCAGTCTGATATGACGTCTGACACACACACACACGCAGGGGCGCTGATGGGAATATCACCCCCGCGAGGGATCGTCCGAACACCCGGCACCCCACGATCACACCCCACATGGGGCCAAACACATACACCGTCCACCTTCTAAATGGTTTCATGTATCAGACTATTCAATCAGAATATAACACACAAACAAACCTCAGCGAGCTGTAGACTCTACATAAATCAATAAACTTGAACTGATTTGAATTTTTTTCCAGGGAAGCAAAGCAGTACGATAACACTCATAAAAAATCTGTGTAAAAAATGTCACCTTACTATAATTATAATAATGATTTATTAATTGAGTCATTTCGACTTCAACACATGTAAAATATGTAGAGTAACCAACAATTTTGTGTTTTAAACAGAGAAGGTAACAAATAAAGTGTAGACAAATATTAGATAAACCAGGATACTTTTCAGTATTTAAGACACATACACACACAAACAATACAAGCAACAACATGAAAAGAAAGGGTGGAAATGTCAGACACATCATTGATCAAATTTAAAAACTAAACCCAGAAAGCAAACTATACTTCACGGCTTTACTAATCACATCTGGTATTATTCATCTCTGTAAAAAAACATCAAAACAGATCTAACCATCTTGGGTGCCAGCGGAGACCAGCAAACAAACTGGCTGAGCTTATAAAGCAGGATTACATGATGAATAATATAACATGAAGTATAATGTGTAAGAGTGAAATATGGATTGAGCAGCTTCTTCGTATGATGAAGCTTTTTGACTTAAAAAATTAAAGACTTTATTTCTGGTGGTGTATGAGGCAGTATCCATGACAACAGAATCACTAAGGAGATCAGCTGTGTGTTGGTGAGATAGATTTAGTGTGTCCATGTGACTGAGACCAAGATAAATAGAGCGAGAGACAGAGAGGTAACTGTTGGTCATTGTATATCGCACTATGTGCTGGTTGGTCCTCTATGTTTAAATTGCTCTTAAACACACGAGCATCTTTACACCTGTAGAAATGTGCACAATCCTTACAGCCAATAAACTTTTCGTAACAACAACATATTATTTTTATTTTATTTTGTATGATTTACATAAGCGAGAGATTTCCCACCGTGTTCTGAAGTTCAGTGGCTGTTGCCGGCCGTGCTCTGCTAGGACGGATCAGAACTGAATTATTCCCTTAAATCCACATGCGCTAGTGGAAACAAAGAGGGAACGAGGGATCCGGACACGGAGCGGAAACCCTGCATTACAGCAAAGCCTTTAAGAATGAAACTGATGCAACATCCCAGATACACACACACACAGTCCAACAGATCATCTATCAATATACCGTTGATCAAACTGTAACGATGATGTAAATGATGTAAGACAGAGCCCTGAAACAACGCTCAAGTGTATCATCTACAAACATACCCGAACACTCCTGACATCACCTGCAATTCAGAATAATGCACATCTTTGGGCTTTCAAGAAAAAAACAGGCAGCATATATTTTGTGTTTCTTATACATTCATGTAAGAACAGAATTAAACATCAGTTTATTGAATTATGATGGGAATGTGCTAATGTGTGTCCTGTATTTGTTGTCTTGAACACATTCAATTGAAGTTGGTTACATCATTCTCTCTCTCTCTCAGTTCAGAACAGCTTGAACTTAGAACAGTCGTATCATTCTATGCTTCAGCCAGTTGGCATATGCCTGAGCAACCCATTTACCACACACACACACACACACACACACACACACATGCACATACACACGGCCACTGGCAACTGGTCTCTTAAAGTCCCCGTGAACCGGAAGTTGCGATCATTTTTACTTCTGTATTCTGACGCATTTCTGAATGCAACGGTATCCAGTACCTCAGAGATGACGTATTTTTGTAGGCTAACCCGGAAGTAAGCGCTGCGCTGGTTCCTCGACCTAAAGCCTATGCGTTTTCCCCACAGACTTTTGGAAGCTCGCAAAAAATAAGCTCTGTGATTAACAAAGGTTTATGATGTTTGTACACGTCTTGTCTATCAGGATAATCTTTACAAATGAACACAACATTTGTTACATTTGAAGCCGAAATACAATCGTCAGAAGTAAAAAGCTAACACGATGCTATAAACAGACTATACTTAAGGTCGCTCGATATCAACGTCACCACCACCAAGCCTCTTTCAAACTTTATTAAAAATGTGTTCACTGGTAAGTAATTACTCAGTGAATGAATCCGCATCTACGTTTTAAGAGATTTGTGCCCATGTTGCATTATTTGTGAGCTTTACATGCGCAATGACGTCTAATGTCCCCGCCAAAGGAAGTAGTCGCTTTTCGCAACTTGTTAGCATCTGCCATTTTTAAGACACAACAAGGCTTTAAAAAAATCACAAGCGGGTTTAATTGGTGTGTTTTATGTCATAGAATAAAACGTGAAAATATTTAGAGGTTTTGTTTAACACAGACCTTATTTCGGGCGATTTACCAAAGACCCATTCAAAAAACCCATAGAGTTTAGAGCGATGGAACCGGAAGTCCTAAAATGCTAACTCGCTTCTGGGCTTTGCACACAAAAATATGTCATCTCTGCGGCTTCCTATATCCCCTGAGAAAAATAGTGGGCGTGGCTTGTGTTTTCCATTGCGGTTCGATTGGATGTATTAAAACAGGCATTGCATTTTGAAATGAAACTAGCTGCAGACTGACAGTTGAAGGGGAGGAGTTAACGGCTCTGCCCAAGCCATCTAATTGACGTCATTTGAGACGGATAGCCATTGGAGGCCGAAAGTGCATTTTCAGATTTTAAAGATTATGAGGGCACATGAATTTTAAAAAGTGAATGACTCACACTGATAAGCTATTTATAACAAACACTGCACTACTCCATGAGAAAATTGTAAATGTTATTTTTAATTTCACCAGGACTTTAAATGACTGTTACATGCTGTATGTCCAGCCACACTAGTTAAAGGAATAGGTCACCTTCTTTCTTCTGCAGAACACAAAAGACGATATTTTGAAAAATGTTGGTAAAAGAAAACCGTTGGTCCCCATTGACTTGCAATGGTTTCGTTTCCATACTCAACTCAACTTTATTTATATAGCACTTTTTACAATTTTCATTGTTACAAAGCAGCTGTACATGAGACATATTGACTATAAGCAAAACAATTAGTTATACCTGTAAAAACAAGAAAAAGGTGAAAACACAGAAGACAGACATACCCACATACAAAACACTCCAAACACACAATATGCACATGTACTAACACACACACACATAGACACACACTCGGATGCGCAGACACACGGACGCACATGCATGCACACACACACACACACACACACACACACACACACACACACACACACACACAGACAAGCACGCACACACAGACATGCACGCACACACACAGACACGCACGCACGCAGTGAAAGCAAACATTTAAGATAAAGGAGGGAGAAACACAGGTCAAATATAACAGACTATAAATTCCTATATGCAATATTAAGTAAATACTTATATAAGTAAAACTTTTGCTAGGCAAATAGTGCAAAACAGTATGCAAAC
Source organism: Triplophysa rosa (assembly GCF_024868665.1). Classification (NCBI taxonomy): domain Eukaryota; kingdom Metazoa; phylum Chordata; class Actinopteri; order Cypriniformes; family Nemacheilidae; genus Triplophysa; species Triplophysa rosa. The sequence goes on along the minus strand of NC_079912.1, from coordinate 2,123,234 downwards.
GGTGGCAAGGAACCCAAAACTCCAATCGAGGAAAAAAACCTCAGGAGAACCCAGGCCCAACCAGGGGATTCCAGTTCCCCTCTGGCAAAAGCTGCTGCCTCTGCACAAGCTCGACAGTGCTTGCACAACAAGGCTAAATAAAAATAAATAAACCTACTAATAAGGTAAATTATAGATTTCAGATTATCATTAATAATCTAATAGCATTTGAAATTTTGTAGTGAAGACGTGTCAAGTCACCGCGTCCTTCTTTATTCAGCTCTATCATTTCAGCTCTTGTCAGGTCACCGCTTCCCATTCTCCGCTCTACCATCAGGTCAGGCTATGAAGACGTGTCAGGTGACCGCGTCCTTCTTTATCCAGCTCTATCATCTCAGCTCTTGTCAGGTCACCGTTTCCCATTCTCCGCTCTACCATCAGGTCAGGCCATGAACTGCATCCTGCTCACTGTGGTAACCTTGGAACAATGAGACAAGACTGGCTGAGAGTAGAGTACTGTTCTGCACTCTTTGATGCAACAAGTACATCAGTTGTGTATTTGGTTCCGGTTGATCTAACTAATGCAGCCTAAACCCTCAGAGGATTTATATTATGGAAGTGTAGTGTATGCAAGATTAAAAAGATGCGTCTTTAGTCTAGATTTAAACTGACAGTGTGTCTGCCTCCCGGACAGTGCAGGGAAGACTATTCCAAAGTTTAGGCGCTAGATTGGAAATGGATCTACCACCTGCACTTGATTTTGAAATTCTAGGTATTACCAACTGACAGGACACCTGAGAGCGTAATGCACGTGAAGGACTGTAATACAAGAGGAGTTCACTCAAGTACTGAGGAGCTAAACCATGTAGGGCTTTATAGGTAATAAGTAAGATTTTAAAGTTAACGCGATGCTTTATAGGTAACCAGTGCAAGGTTGACAGAACCGGGCTAATATGTTCATACTTTTTTGTACGTGTAAGAACTCGAGCTGCCGTGTTTTGGACCAGTTAGAGTTTTTGTAATAAGACTGCAGGGAAACCACCTAAAAGTGCATTACAGTAGTCTAGTCTTGAGTCATGAATGCATGAATTAACTTCGCTGCATCTGACATTGACAGCATATGACGTAGTTTAGATATATTCTTAAGATGGAAAAATGCAATTTTACAGGTGTTGGCGACGTAGCTCTCAAATGACAGATTACTATCGAATAGAACACCAAGATTCTTAGCCGACGACGAGGGTTTTATGGAACATCCGTCAATAGTTAAGCAGTATTCTTGGTTGTTAGGTATGGCGGTTTTCAGTCCAATAAGTAACACTTCTGTTTTCTCCGAGTTCAGTAATAAAAAGTTGTTACTCATCCAGTTTTTTATATCGACTATGCATTCCATTATTCGATGGAACTGCTGTGTTTCATGAGGCTTCGAGGAAATATAAAGTTGAGTATCATTACTTTATTATATCTCCTAGAGGTAGCATGTATAATGCGAAGAGCAGAGGCCCTAAGACTGAGCCCTGTGGTACACCGTACTGGACTTGCGATTTGCGTGACACCTCATTGTTTATTGCTACAAATTGAAAACGGTCAGATAAATAAGATTTAAACCATTTCAAAGCTATTCCCTTAATGCCGATGTAATTTTCGAGTCTATGTAGGAGTGTGCTGTGGTCAATGGTGTCGAATGCAGCACTAAGGTCTAGCAGCACCAATAACGAGATACAACCTCGGTCAGATGCCAATAGCAGATAATTTGTAACTCTGATCAAAGCAGTCTCTGTACTGTGACATGCTCTAAATCCAGACTGGAATTCTTCATTGATGTCATTCCTTTGGAGGAAGGAGCATAATTGAGTAGAAAATACTTTTTCCAGAACTTTAGATATGAAAGGTAGATTCGATATAGGCCTGTAGTTCCCTAGTTCTCTAGGGTCGAGTTGGGGTTTTTTTTGACATACAAAATAGTCTGTATTCCATACAATAGAAGTCAAGCGGGACCAAGGGTTTTTGGTTTCCAACATTTTTCAAAATATCTTCTTTATATGTTTTTTGCTGAACAAAGAACATGACACAGGTTTAAAATGACATTGGGGTGAGTGAATAATGACAGAATTTTTTTTTTGAAGGTGAACTATTCCTTTAAATTCTCCTTAATCTCGGTTCTCTTCAAGAAGTTCTATTCAACTTGGCTCATTCAACCCACTTTTTAAGTGGCCAAATAAAGTATTTAGTCACAAAAATAAATGACCTGAAATTGGATAGGAAGATGTTGGACTAAGAACTGAGATGGACTAAATGAAGGTGCACGCTCAAAACTGTTGTGTTAAAAACACCACAATCTGTCGCTGTCTAGTAAAGGCATAGGCGTAATTTGCGGGTGGATGGGTGGGTCATGTCCCCACCACTTTTTGCCAAAGTCAGTTTTGTCCCCACCACTTATTGTAAGAAATAAAAAATACGGAGCGTCTATTTACCGTGCAAGTAGCCGCTTTGTAAGCAGAGGCCATTTATACTAACTCCGCCCATCAGTTTCAGGTTGGAATAGACAAAATGTAAGGCGCACGAAGCTTAACTGCTCCGGTGGCGTAGAGCGGAAAGCAAGTGTCACCTGCTTCATGTCGTCGTGGGTGCTCGCGACTGCTGTTTGCTGAACTTTTTCCCTATCACATATCAGATTGTAAAGGTATTTATTTTTAATAAAATGATGAAAATATTTGAAAATGTCTGTTCAAGTCATACATGTACCAAACATTTTGCGCTTAATTGTACTTTGGTGCTATATATTCGTCCTTATTGTTCTCGACATGCGGTTGCTATCGCCTATTGCAAGATTAATTACATTTTGATACTTGATAGAAAACTCCAATAAATGGAAAAAGTCACAACTTTGTAGTTTCATGAGTTCAAAACAAAATTTAGAAAGTTTGTTGTATATTTGTAGCTTATCAGGCAATTTCCCCTGTATACTTGAATGTTTGTCCTTATTAGCAGGGGGTTGTCAAACACCAAATTTTTAACATGGGGAAAACACACATTCGTTTCAGTAGTTTTTGTTTCATCACGAATTAATACGTTTAATTACGTACGGCAACAGCCATCCTTACATATAATAAAGCACTACATGCTTTAAATTATATATTGATGAAAACATGATATAGTTTAAAAACAAATGGAAGCAGATCTGATATGTGATGTGAAAATTTAGAACAGTGAGTTCAGCGGATTCGAACCTGCTTCATCGCAGTGTCAATATTACTTGTCACGCGTCTTTCGCACTAACGTTACGCAACTGAAGCCGTCGATAAAGCGGCGCAGCTTTTATACTGCTTTCTAGAGGAGTCACCTACATGTTTCGCGCTTGTGACGTCCATGAATATTCCCAACGAGTTCTTACAGAAACAATTTATTAAAGTATTGTTTGTGTCGTCTTTGTCCCCACCACTTTTCAAAACAAAGTTACGCCACTGAGTAAAGGACAACACATTTTGTTACTTTTAACTCATCCTTGTGTTGTCCGTTTTATTTATTTAACACAAAATAAAAAAATGACTCATAATGTGTTAAGAAATACAAACAATGTGTTAACGTTGTATTACACAAACATGTGTTATTTAACATATCCGTTTTAAGAGAATGATCATTTAAAACACAGCCCTTTTATGCAAAGTTTCCAAAAAACACTTTTCTCAAAAATCAGATAATGACATCTACATTGTATTGAAAAAACTGTGATTTTCTGTAAGAAAAATAAAAACGCAAACAAATGAAGAAATGCAGCGTGCGGTAAAGTTCAGGACTAAACTGGGATCTGCTGGCAGATGGAAGTAACTCCCTGAGAGCCTCTAATCAGCTACAAATAGCACCGGTCGCACACAGATACTCACATACACAAATCACTCCATCACTTTGACACACCACTCTCTTAATAAGTGTGAACAATATTTTAGGAGGCTAAAATTAGTTTGCAAAGCCTTTTGAGGAACACAGATATGAGCGCACTACAGCACACACACAGGACAAACAGGTGGGAAAAGAGTAAAAGAGGACATTCTCTTGCCTACATTTTCCCATAATGCTCTGGGTCTGGCACAGGCCTCACACACTCACTGAGATCCCTGCTGAGAAACGTCCAATCAGAGGAAAGATCCGCCCCTCAGGAGCCATCGGGGCACATCTCATTTCAGAGGCAGTGAAAGTGGCACGACACTTACATACCAGACACTGACCAGTGTGTGTGTGTGTGTGTGTTCATGTTTTTATATCCCGGTGGGGACCAAAACCTGAATGCACACCAACACTTGGGGACTCGTGTCACCATGGGGACCAAAATTGACCTAAAAAGCTTATAAATCGTACAGAACAATATTTTAAAAAAATGTAAAACGTTTTCAATGATAAATAAACAAATAAAATGTACAGTTTGTACAGTATAAAAAACATTACGCCTATGGACCGTCCCTACGGAGATAATAAACCAGACATCTGTCATGATTATGTTACGCGACAAAAAAAATATTTCTTATAAATAGTTTCACTACAAATATCTCCAAATATCATTCTTAAATCAGAATTTATTTAGTTGAGAAGCAAAATGACTTATTTTCTTAAGTCTTAAGTTAAGTTTATTTGCCATAAGAAAAATAAACAAAGTTTTTTCTTTATTTTAAAAATAAATGATTTGTATTTTTTTTTATTTCAATTTAAATTTATTTATTTATTTTTAAGATATTGTCTGGGCTCTTTTAAGCGTAAACTTAAGTTTTATAAATTGCTTAAAAAGAGCAGTTAATTTCTAAAGTAATTTTGCTTCTCAAATACTGTAAATGTAAGAATGTTTTGACATTACAAAACAAAAATAAAGAACAATTATTATTTTTTTTTTGCAATACAATACAATACAAAGCATTGATAGGAATAACAAAACTAAAAAAAAAAACTCAAATGAAAAACTTCTTAACTGTCATAGAAATCTCACAATGTACAATGCATGGTCCTAAAACAGGCTTAATTCTTCTTTTGCACAAAGCTGTTTTTCTATTGATTTCAGGGTGAAATGGGATTCACCTTTAGAGCGAGACAAGTGCGTGTGTGTGTGTTCGTGTGGGTCTGTGTCAATCAGAGGGTGTTTAGCGCTGTTATCTGCCTGTCATTACGACTCCGCGGGTGTGAAAATCTATCGGCCATCAGATCCCTGCTGCTGTCAGCTCTGATCTCACTGCTGTCTCTCTCTACAGTATCTCTCTACCTGTCGACAGACTCACCTCAACATCAACTTTAACCCCACCTGTCTCTCTCCTCAACCTCTCTGTCTCAGAAGAGCACTGAGAAACTTTATAAACGCTCATGCTATTTATTTTATGATATCATAAAATAAAAAACTGCATATTTATGCGACATAAATATGCAGTTATTTGACAATGCTGAAAAGTCAGGGAAAAAATGAGACCGGGGCTAGTTGTCACACATTTCACTCAAATGGAACTTTTTAATATTTCTTATCTATAAAAAAGTCAACATATAGATTAGATAAAAATATCCAAAAACAGTGTATTGTACACATATGGACCACTATAGCCCTTGGGATAAGTTGTCACATTTGTAAACTGACATTTTACAACATCACTTAAATGCAACATCATAGAAATCTCATTCAAAAAGATGCTAAACGATTTCAACTCTTTCCCCAAAACCCACAAGACGTATTAGGCAACCCAAGCGTTTCTACAAAATGTAGCTCTTTTTTTAGTGGTGCTGTCACTGGGACGAGTGTTATTTCAGTGAAATCTGTCAGGTACGGGCATGTTATGTGTGGCATTCAAAAAATAAATAAATCGCAGTGCTTTCGAAGCAGTCAGCTATGAAAGAGCAATAAAATGGTCCTCTGGGGTGACTTACACACAATATCACACTTAGTCACTGAATTATACTGTACAAGACAAAACCATCACACACACAAACGACACAGATGATTAACACAATGAAGGTGTGAAAAGAGAGAACATACAAAACAGAGGACTCCTATTAGAGAATAGAAAATGATCTTAAGGACTAAACCTGAGAGGGAGAGAGACAGACAGACAGACAGAGATTCTCTGAACAAAATCTCCATGTGGGAGGACAAGAATCCTACATGTCCAGAAGCTAAAACAGCACAGAAGAGAGAGAGAGAGAGAGAGATGCTTAGTAAACTGTGAGTGTTTATCACTATCCCTATTACTATTGCTCATACGTAAACATAGTGATGTGATCAAACTCCTCAAAAAAAGTACTCACTCACTCTCTCTCTCGATCTCTCTCATTCTCTTGCTCATTCACTCACTTGTTCGTTCAGTAACTCACTTGCTCGCTCACTCACTCACTTATTCTCTTGTTCATTCACTCACTCGCTTGTTCAGTTTCTTATTCACATCCTCGCTCGCACGCACGCACGCACGCACGCTCGCACGCACGCTCGCTCGCTCGCACGCACGCACGCACGCTCGCTCGCTCGCTCACTCACTCACTCACTCACTCACTCACACATTTATTTTAAAAGTGTGTGTGTAGTTTAAAAGGAATTATTCTTATATCAACACTGGGGTGAATAATAAAAAATGACAAAAGTTCAACAGTTAGCCCCGATTCACATTTCACGTCTAAAACCGCTTGTTTTTGAAGTTTCACAGAAAAATGTGCGCGTCGCTTCCTATTTGCGGTCGGCTGCTGCGTGTCTACATTTAAATAAAACCAACTTGCGCGCGCTAAAGACGCGAAATGTGAATCGCCCCTTACAGTTCAATCAAAGGAGTTGTCATTTTTATTCAACCTTATGTTGATCCAAATCCATATTTGTAAAAGTTCATGCTTTAAGTTAATGTATAGAAATAACACGTTAAAAGCACCACGAAAGTAGCCAGGAAAGATTTGAGTGATTATTCTTGAACATTCATCTCTTTGTGAAACTTCAAAAACAGTTTGACACGATATGACGGCGAGTAAGCAATAAGAGAATCATCTCTGGTGAAATTTAACCTGTTACACTCCAAAACTACACAGTAGCATCTATTTTTCCATTGACACTCTCAGTATCGTTTTTGGAAACTCTGATGATGTTCAAAGCTGAGCTCTGGATCACCATGGAGACCCCGTCTCTCTCTCTCTCTCTCTCTCTCTCTAGGAATCACCTAAAAACGTTTCAAACCCTTGACAGTGTGCCAATCACCATGGAAACTTCAAGTGTTCATAACCTGCCCACCGGACACACACACACATACAGTTTTAATGAAAAGTGACATCTTCACAGTTTTGTGGGTAAAAACGGAACAGCTGAGGTTTGTAATGTCAATGTTTCTGCCAGTTCGAGCTAAAATTAGTCTGTATTTCTCTCTTCTGTCTGTAGAGAACAAAAATAACATGGCTAACACTTCAAAGCTTGAGTGTAAGCAAGCAGTGGTGAAACAAAACTAAAAGATGGTTTCAGAGAGTTTTATTTGTGTATAGTATAGGGATTTGCACAAAACCATAAACACTAAAGATTAAGCATTTCACTGAAAATTAATTCCTTAAAACACCCTCAAAACCACCCACAAAGTCGAGCATCATGGCAGAAATTTTTGCGCAAGAAAGCAGATTTTCCTTCGAAAACAAAATGCAATTATTATTTCTAAATTATAAAGCTAATAATGTTTTTCTCCATAAAAATTGCAGTGGATGAAATAAAGTCAATATCATGACACATTATGACTGCTGCACCCCGGACCAAAAAGCACCCTAAATGATCCCATAGGAAAGAAAAAAAGTTAACAAATCTCTCAATTATATCTCCTAGACATCAATCAGATTACATGAAGAGCAAATTGAAACTTTTGATAGACTCCTGCTGCAAAAGAACCAGAAATCGGACAAATGTGTCTGTCATTAGAGTTTGAGAAGAGATGTCAACAATGTGTCAAACTGAGCTCAGATTTGTCAAGTCTGCAATCAAAAGTCAATATTAGTGAAGATCCCAATATGAACTCAAACATTTCTCATCAGATTTACCCAAATCCGGATTATTTTACCTCTAACCTCTGCGTTCATTTGACACCTCCATACTCATCACGCCCTCGTTTATTTCTGGTTTTATTTCTCCTTTTAGGAGAAACTTCAGAGACTAAGTTGATACTTAAATGAGACACCACTGAGAACTCCATCAAATCTCCTGAGCTATGAAACTATCGGGGGTTTTTTTCAATTTATGTGAATTACATTTGTACAACTTTATGGAAAAATGACACATTCATGACCTTATTCACAAGTGTGTTAATACAGCTACATGACAGACTAGGCAAAAGCCTTTTAAATAAAAGATATAGATGGAGAAAGTGAGCTTCTCTGTGTGTGTGTCCATATGATCACATAAGAGCATCAAGTGACAAAACGCTGGAACACTTGTGCCGTAGGAGGGAGAGAAAGAGAGGGAGGGTTGAGAGAGGGAGACAAAGAGAAAAAGAGAGAGGAGGAGAGAGAGCCGGTGAGAGTAAAGTGCAGTGCTGATAGATCTGATGGCAAAAATGAAGCAAGCAGGTGCATAAGAGAGATCTGGTGTGTTTTTGGGAGAAAAAACGTTGTGTAGAGAAAACGGGACAGTCATTCATCCATCAGAAGAAGAGAACTGGGAGACAACATGCACATCACCACGCTGAATAATCATCTCTTTAAGACTTTATGTCCATGACAAGCTCATATGATCATCTTCATATAAACAACTTTTTCGCGTTCAGCAGAGGGACATTTGGAGTGTTTTCTGATTTGGAATATACAGGTGCTGAAATGGGACAAGTGGATGTGAGGATATGAGTCTGACATGGACAATGTGTGTCTGTGAGGTAGAGATGGCAAAGCTCTGGAGCCCCAACCCGAGCTGCACCGGCTCTCATCAAATGCTTCAGTTTGGATAACGCAACACAACGCTACGACACACACACACACACACACAAGAGGAACGATCCTTTACAACACGCAAGGTAAGCAACTTCTCTCTAAAACTTGAGCAGCGTTCTCAAGAGTCAAATGTGCTTATTTTCTCTGTATGTATGCAAGTTATAAAAGTTTATAAACATCCCGACTGAAGTCTGACTTGATCAAAAACTGCATCAGTGTACAGCTACTGAATAATATGAATATGCTACTGTTTCTAAACCATACAATGACTATGAATATGAAATGATGACCTTCAAATACGATATACGTTACATTTCATTAAATATATACTTATTCATATTCCAAATAAATAACATGAAATATTGGATTTCCAGTAAATAAACGGCTGTAACGTGTTGAGATGATGACCTGATTTTAATGACCCGATATTGAGCAGAAAGTTGTGAATGTGGACCACAGAGAAGCTTTAAGAGTCCAGACTGAGAGTGCTATAGAAGCGCTAACCAGTGTTCTGAACAAAACAATTGGGAGTTAATATAAACGAGATGATAAACCTCACATCCAGAATTTGTCTGTCGATTTCTGTTGACATCTGCCTCATAAATAAAAGTACATCATACTACACACACCAACACACACTGCAGCTATAATCCTAAAAAATAGATCCAAAGCAGAGTAAACACACACACACACACACACACACACACACAAACATACACAGCTAATGACTACAAACCCAAACCACAAAAACTCTCCAAAGTGCCCAAAATACAGGGAGGTGTTAATGTTGTGTGTTACCCTACAGAAGAGGTTGAGTCCTCCTCTGACCCCTGCTGGATCAAATCTGCTCAACTTTTTCCTCCTCTTAAATACAGATTCACACTTCTGAAGGGAAAACTTGTGTGAACAGCTTTCACTCTGGATTAACTTTCACATATAGTCATGGACAGTGGTTCCACACATTTAAAGGGATAGTTCACCCAAAAATGAAAATTCTGTCATTTATTACTCACTCTCTAGTTTCTCAAATTGATACATTTCTTTGTTTGGTTGAACACAGAGAATGATATTTGGGCGGATGCTTGTAACCAAACAGTTCTTGGACGCCATTGACTACCATAGTAGAAAAAATGACAACGGTAGTCAAAAGTGCCCCAGAACTGTTCGCTGTCCTACATTCTTTAAAATATCTTCTTTTGTGTTCAACAGAACAAAAAAATGATAAAAGTAATTGTTTCTACTATGGGAGTCAATGGGGTCCAAGAACTGTTTGGTTACAAGCATTCCTCCAAATGTACTTCTCTGCGTTCATCAGAACAAAGACATTTATACAGATTTGGAACAACTGGAAGGTGAGTAAATGATGACAGAATTTGTATTTTTGGGTGAAGTATCCCTTTAAAACTAACTTTAAGAATTAACATTTGTACTCTACTGAAAGACTTCACGTGTTAGCTAGTAGTTGCTCAAACTAACACAGGTGAAAGAAGAAACAAGACATTTCCAATGTGATTGTAGATTTGCTATTATGCATGCTTGGAATATTCTTGAGAACTTCTGCGATAATATGGAAAACTCATTCTTGTGGTGGTTTTTTCAATAATCTCAAGTAGTTTTAACAGCATCAACGGTGTATTATTTAGTTTATAATCAGAATATAGTCAGTTAAATTCATGCAGTTCAATTATTTTTAAGTAAACTGCAGGAGCAAAATCTGTTTTTCCTAGTGAACCATTAGACAGTAAAATAAACATTGTAGGCCTATTAACATGAGATTGAACTAACTTAACAATGTTATAATATATAACCAGTTGATTGTGAACAGATCAGAAGTCCTGGTCAGTCATCTTTTCATTATGGCGTATATTTAGATCTTAATAGACCAGACAAAATGCAAGCAAATCAATATGTGTGAGGTCAAAGTTCACTGTCAGATGATTCTCACCTGCAGAATCAGATAATTAAAGAAAAGCAATTCAATACAGCTTATTATTCAATAATTCATTGACCACACGGCAGCTGATTAAAAGCCGACAAGAGTGAATTTGAGCAGAACAAACAGCAGGTTCATTAACACTCTCAATAAAGATATACTGTCGAAACACATTGGTGGCAGCTCATAATGTCTATTCAAAACTGGTTTACTGATTATATAAAGATCTGTTCTGTTCCTTTTCAACTGCAATAATGAATCAATGGCTTGATAGAGCATGACATGAATATTATAGTCTGGCATAATTTGATACTGTGAGCTAGTTTATGAGTTCTTCTGTGAAGGAGTGAATTCAACAACAGTTCACTGATGTAAACTAATGTAGACAGGTTCACATGAATTAATTTGTGTTGGGTGAAAAAGGGGCAAACCCAGCCGTTGGGTTAAATTAACCCAGAAAATGGTTTATATTTCACCAAACAATGGGTTAAAACAACCCAGCCTGAGTTCATTTTAAACCCAACAGTTGGGTTTGTGTATTTTCACCTCATGAATGAATTGAGTAATGGCTAAAATGATGAATTACTGCATGAATAGGCCGAGATTATTTTCCCTATATATCGTGGCAGTACAGGATGATTTCATCAGATTTTGTGACCTAATGCAAGATTACAGACTATTTGAGACTAGAGGCTTTATAAACTTTCTGAGACAACACAACAGTAGCAATGAAATGATGTAAGACAATACAATACTGTTCACATGAGTGTGTGTGTGTGTGTGTGTGTAGATCAGGTATCACTTCAGTTTGTCTCCCCCTCACCTGCAGACAGCACAGAGGGATTCAGTCTGTGTTTTTATGTAATAATGAGCTCAAGTATCACATCCAACAAGTGGGACATTCATGAACATGAAATGTTTCTGTCTTCTCACAGAAGTCTCTCAGTAAATCTGATAATGCGCAAATCAAAGCCAAGATTCAATAATGGTATGACAGCATTCATGATCTAATATTCTAAAACATGGGTCTTCAACTGGGCACAAGGGGTCCGCTGATTACTGTTTACTCACAGGCAACTTTTTGTTAAAAATGTAAAGCATGGGTAGGCTACAGAAATATTACAACCAATGTTCTCTTTAAGCTGCGCACGTGCGCGACCGGGCAGTGCCTAAATCAAATAAGTACCTATGTCTTTCTTTCAAGACTGTAGGTTTAGAATCAGTGCATTCTCTGTCTCCCTTCCGATAAATCCAGAGTAAGCTATACGCATGAAAGGAGTTGCGTGCAAATAAAGTGCATTCTCATATATTTCTGAACTTCTGTTCAAATTTGTTAAAGCTGTAAAGCGCTAATTTGACAGCCAAATGACACCGCTTCTGCATTGTAAACTCTGACAGAACTATCGTACGTGTTTAAAATCAATGAAACGCGCAACTTGTACTGATGGTGCACGTCAAACAAGTTGCCCCCAAAATAACGCGGACTCGTTGCATGTCGCGCTCCTTAGTCTGATATGATGCTCTGCAGAAAAACCTCGTGAAAAGACAACGGAGCTCAGAATGATAAAATAGCGGTGTGTTCGGCAACACAGAGAAGCTGAAAAAAAGAATTAAACTTCATAAAACATCCTGCTTGACAGAATGACAGAATGCATTTTTGTGCAATTTCTTTCGCATCCAGAGACAACCTCTACCTCCACTAGAATAGTCTTTGTGCCATTAACCAGGATCAGTCGTTTCATTGAATCCTTAATAAAAACGTTCATGATAAGTAAATGTTTAACTCTCCATCTCACAGTAAAATGAAAATGTATGATGCTACAAATCCCTTAAAATAATCAAACAATCTATATTAACAATAAAAATAATACGCAGAAAAGTATGTGTGTGCAACAATAACATGCATAATAGTGCTAATGTAATGTCTTAACATAATATTTCTGTGACAATAAGGGTTGTTTCTATTAAAATAGCTCTGTTTACACATTTAGTATAAGGGGGTCCCTGCTCCATGCATCTCTTATCTAAGGGGTCCTTGCCCCCTGAAAAACGTTGAAGACCCCTGTTCTAAAATATCCACATACTGACACTTACGTTTATAAACATTTAACAGGAAATGTAAAAATCCAACATTAAATAAAGCTAAGATTATAACGTCTGATTAAAATCACTATTATCCATACAGATCACATTGCTCTACATCATATGGAAGATTTGCTAGCCACGTATTCTACGCTATTTATTCAACAGTGAGTTTTGCAGCAATGCGAAATAAAAAAGTACTAATGGAACCACCGGCCCACACCCTACAAACCACACCGTAACACCCTTGCAAAAATGTACCGTGGTTTTATCATGGTAAAAATGTAGTAATTTTGAAGATTGATTATCATTTGTATAACCACATTTTTACTACAAATAACATTGTATCAAAACTGTGTTTAATTCACGGTTATCAGGGTTTTACTAGTAACCACGATTTCTTGGTTGAATTTGCATCAAAACCATGGTTGATTTCTGTAAGGGCATGCTAAAAACCAGAACAGCACACCTGTGTAACATTGTATAAGAAAATGTATAGACTTGTCAATGCATCTTTTTTTAAGAAGAAGAACTGCTGGAAAGAGGCTTTAACTGTCGTGTGAGACACGAATGACATTTTTCTATATCACGTGTGTGTGATTTGCATAAGCAGGCCGGACAAATAAAGCATGAAAGCTCTCTGAGCCCTCGCCGTTTATATTTAGATTTCAGGCCAAAGGGGTTCCTACCTTCTAAGTCTCTGCAGATCAGATCTGTGTCTCTCTCGCCCAATTTTAGATTTGCAGCAAGCATACGTGCTCCATAACCTTAATTTTTTCTATTTCCAATGTTCATTTTTCTTTCTATTTCTCCAGCTAAATCCCAGCCGTCCCCTCTCAACCCATTTAGGGTCTCTCGAGAGTTTTGGGAATGCACCCATGGTCAATGCCTCATACACACACGGGTCTCCTGAGTGTCACATTATACTGTGTTAAAACTCAAGCATCTGCGCACAAACACACAAACACACACACGCACACACACACACACACTCGCTCTTAACATTATCTTTACGTCAGCTGTAATTTGGGGCAAATGTTTCGGAGGGAGAGATTCATCTCCCTTGAGGTGTGACTGTGGTTGTTCATCTGTCTATGTGTGATACGATAACCAGAACATCTCTGTGTGCCGCTGTTTAAAAACAGAGCTCTGATCAATAATGTAGAAGCCCACAACAAAAGCCCATACATGAGATACCTGCACTACAATGCCTGGCCTTAGAGAAAAAAAACGTAAATCATAAAAAAACAACATGTGGTTTCTGGCAATACTTTATATTCATTTTTTTATATAGATTCTAAAACACTCATTCACAATGCTATGAATTTAAACAATTATCATTTTATGAGCATTTTTGCATGAAAACAAAAAAGCAGAAGTAATTAAATGTGTTGACAAAATGTTTATATGCTCTCCTGCGTCTGCCAAATGAATTAATGTAAATGTAAATATTTTATTGGTTTAAGATCAAAACCAGGCAAGGTGCCTACCTAGGGCACTAAAGGCAGCTAAAGGTCTTCTAAGATAGAAGTTGCCAAAATGAGGTATGTAAGGTGAAGATGATGGTATTCATTTTTATAAAATAAAAGACCACCCTGCGGAACAAAAAATATAAATTCTAACAGTTTCCATTATTAAAGACGTTATATCAATCAGCTGTTTACTATTAAAAGTATTACAAAATGTCTTTATGTCGCGTGTTGGGTCTTATTTCAATAGGATTTAATGACGCTCTGTTGATTCCCGTCTGCCAGATAACATCCCAGCACATTACCAGTAGAGACCCACAAAGACCATTATAATTTCTATTAAAAGCAATATAACTTTTTTATTTTTGTAAAATAACGTTCAAACCGATGTTTGTATTTTTCAGGCAAAAAAAGTAAAACGTGCCCCCTCTAGTGTACAAACAACGCAATGCTAATGTCAATAAACAATTACAACGTCAGTTATACAATATAACGTATAAATCATGAGAGCCTTACCAATGTGAAAACATTGAAGATAAAACATGCATGTTGATCCTACACTGTTAGAAAGAGACGTTTTGATTTCCTTATTTGCATGAACGAGCAAGAAATTCGAACTTTTTCGACTCCCTCGAACGCCGCCGTAATGACCGTAATTTGCCTCGGCTTCCGTAGAAAGGAAACGCGTGCTACTTGTGCCCTGGCAAATATGCGATGTAGAGACATTATTTGTTTGAAAAAATACAGACACAGAATGTGTGTAAAAACACTCAAACATCGCAAAGTTATGAAGGTCACTTCACAAGCACCCTTATAAATTAGAGGTGTATTTAATTAAAATGATTTGATATGAAATAACCTGTATCGTTTTTTTGTATGTGTTGCATGGTTTTAATATTATTATACTAAATGTGCTATATAGTATATTAGTATTGTGACGGCAGACAAAATGATGTTATTAATTTGGCCAAATCTGTGCGTGCTTTTAATTTATGGTTATTGGAATCTTTGCCTGCACTTGTTGTGAGGAGTCATTTTGTATCTTGTGTGTGATACTACGTGAGCCATAACTATTATAGTCTTGAACAATGTTCTTAACCTCATCTTACTGTAGAAGCATTGTTTCTGTAAAAAGTGTACTGCAAATTGCTTTAGATAAAAGCATCATGATTACTTGCTGTTATGTAAGAACATTTTGTTTTATGCAGAGCCTCTTAAATGTCATCCTTCAACTCACGAGCTGATATTAACATGCTGCACTGATGTTTCCTCTTTCTTCAAACCACGCTACAGGTGAACCCTCCTGGAGAAACTATAAGAGGGGAAACACTGAACTTCAGCCCAAAGAGAAAGGGAACCACAGATCCTCAGGAGGATGAGCGTGGGTCGGATTGGTCGTTACAGCATCGTGTCGACGGAGGAAGATGGCCTGCGTTTGACCACCATGCACGGCGTGGGAATGAACGGCTACGGGAACGGCAAGATCCACACGCGGCGGAAAAGCCGCAACCGCTTCGTGAAGAAGAACGGACAGTGCAACGTGCATTTCACCAACATGGACGAGAAATCCCAGCGCTACCTGGCGGACATTTTTACCACCTGCGTGGACATCCGCTGGCGCTACATGCTGGTAGTGTTCACGCTCGTCTTCGTGGTGTCCTGGTTGGCGTTCGGCTTGGCGTTTTGGGTCATCGCACTTCTCCACGGCGACCTCGACAACCCGGCGGGCGACGACAACTTCACCCCGTGCGTGCTGCAGGTGAACGGCTTCGTCGCCGCCTTCCTCTTTTCCATCGAGACGCAGACGACCATCGGTTACGGTTTCCGCTGCGTGACGGAGGAGTGCCCCCTGGCCGTGTTCCTCGTCGTCTTCCAGTCCATCGTGGGCAGCATCATCGACTGCTTCATGATCGGCGCGATCATGGCCAAAATGGCGAGGCCCAAGAAGCGGGCGCAGACTCTGCTGTTCTCGCACAACGCCATCATCGCCATGCGGGATGGCAAACTGTGCCTGATGTGGCGGGTGGGCAACCTTCGAAAGAGTCACATCGTGGAGGCGCACGTCCGGGCCCAGCTCATCAAGCCGCGCGTCACGGCCGAAGGCGAATACATCCCGCTCGACCAGCTGGACATAAACGTGGGCTTCGATAAAGGACTGGACCGCATCTTCCTGGTGTCGCCCGTCACCATCCTCCATCAGATCGACGAGGAGAGCCCGCTGTTCGGCATCGGGAAGCAGGACCTGGAAACGGCGGACTTCGAGATTGTGGTGATCCTGGAGGGCATGGTGGAGGCCACGGCCATGACGGCGCAGGCCCGCAGCTCCTACCTGGCCAGCGAGATCTTGTGGGGGCATCGCTTCGAGCCGGTGCTGTTCGAAGAGAAGAACCAATACAAGGTCGACTACTCGCACTTTCACAAGACCTACGAGGTGCCGTCCACGCCCCGCTGCAGTGCCAAGGACATGATGGAAAACAAGTACCTGGTCATGCCCGCCGCCAACTCTTTTTGCTACGAGAACGAGCTGGCCATCCTGAGCCACGAAGAGGAAGAGGACGAGGCTCTGGAGAGGATGAAGCCCGAGCGGGCCGTGAGCCTCAGCCCGGAGAGAACGCCCAGACACGACTTTGATCGACTGCAGAACCCACGCTGCGCCGATCAACGCTCGTACCGCCGCGAGTCGGAGATATGAACCTTCTCATCTAACTTTCTTCCTGGAGATACTGGAGTTTCAAACATGCAGAACAATGCAAAGTGCCATACAGAGAAAGAGAGAGAGAGAGAGAGAGAATGTATGAAAGGACGAGGGGGTATTTTTATCCCGCACGGAAAACTTGAAGCTATTCCTCGTGAAACTAGTTTAGCTGTTGAACTCGTAATGTGTAAATAATCTTTCTGCGTAGATATATGCTTTTGTGTGCGGTAGAACCTTCTAGCGAGAGAACAAAGTGTTTAGAACGATGAAGAAATTAGTCTTTTTATTTTTGCATTCAATCCGAGCACAAATGACGGGGCAGACTGTCCCGCGAGACACACACACTGATCAGTGAGACATGATAAATTCCACTTTAAAACTGCACTATATAGACAGACCAAGCGAACAATGTGACCAGTTGAGTGTGAATGAGTGTGTGTGTGTGTGTGTGTGTGTGTTTTGTGCAGCTGAGCACAATGCCTCATGTTAAACGCACAAGAAGGTTGAAATACAGGCGCTCCCAAAGCCACAACAACATGCCTATCTGATACATAGATATATTTGCATAAAAAATTGAATTATTTATATTTAGTAAGATAATGTAGATGTTTGCACCACCTAACTGAGAAGAACGCTTTGATTTTATTCAGACATGTGGATGGGAAAATCATTTTACAATAATTCAGTTTTTGTCCTGAGATATAGTCTGTCGATCTATGCATATGGTCAGCGTTAACGTTTAGTAATTTTATCATCTCTTATTCTCTTCTCTTATAAACAACACGTGTGACATGGTCTTACCACAGAAAACCGTTTAAAATCAAAACTCGACAAATGCACCTGCAATGAAAGTTTACAGAGTGAAGCACTGCAACCATATAACGTTGAATTTCACACGTTTGTATTTGAATGCGATCTTAGTTTCATGTTTTTTAACTGCTGTCATGAATGTGTAAAGTGACCCAGTCCCTTTTACACAATATTTGTGAAGAAGAGACGAATCCTCCCACAGGAACGAGAGTCCTGACTCACTCTGGTTAACAAGTTCATCCACCTAAAAAAAACAGTCGCCCTCTAGAAAGCTTTGCTCTGTACCCTTCCATTGCAAATCAAATCTTGTAAACAACATTTTGTTCAGGATTCTATTCAGCGATGTTTACCCCAGAATATTCAGAAAGAATCCACAGTTCAAAGATAAGAATCACTTCTTACAAACTCCTTCATTACGTTTATGTGTGTGTGTTCATGTTTATCTGTTTGTTTGTTTGTTTGCTTGTATGTGCATGTGTGTACTGGTCTGTGTGTAACTGTTTGACAGTCTTAAGGCACATTCATGAAGCAATAATCAAAAAGTCAAAGCAATATGTGAAGTGTGATCACTGACAAACGCATTTTCAGCAATCACAGAGAATTTCTCATCTGTACTGTCAGATGTTTTGTGAAAAGAACAGAAAAGATCAAACTGATGTTATTCCAAAGTCTTTTATATGAGATTGTAATGCTGTACACCAGTCAACACATCCACTGCTTCCCTCTTATATAAAGTGACAGGACAGGTGTACAGTACACTTTTAAAAAAGGTGCTTCAAAATGATGCCATAGAAGAACCTTTTGGTTCTATAAAGAACCTTTAACATTTGAAGAACCTTTCTGTTTCAAAGAAGGTTCTCTGTGGCAAAAAAATGTTCTTCAGATTATAAAAGTAAGAAAGAGATGGTTCTTTGAAGGACCTTTGACTAAATGGTTCTTCGTGGAACCAAAAATGGTTCTTCTATGGCATCGCTGTGAATAATTTTTTTAATATTTTTTTCACAGCGATGCCATAGAAGAACCATTTTTGGTTCCACGAAGAACCATTTAGTCAAAGGTCCTTCAAAGAACCATCTCTTTCTTACTTTTATAATCTGAAGAACATTTTTTTGCCACAAAGAACCTTCTTTGAAACAGAAAGGTTCTTTGGATGTCAAAGGTTCTTTATGGAACCATTTAGACAAAACAGTTCTTCTATGGCATCGAAGAACCTTTTGAAGCACCTTTATTTTTAAGAGTGTACACTCAATGAAAACCTTCCCTACAGTATGTATTTTTGTACATAACTATCACTGATCTTTATTAGAAATGAAAAGATGAAATGTCCAGCGCTACTATTAAATAAAAAGTTTAAACACTCTTACCTTGATCTCTGCACCAAATAACTCAAAGAAGACAGGAGGCACTGGTGGAAATGATCATTTGTGTGTAACTGGGCAACACAGTCTCACAGGAATTCGTGACATTGTCATGAACTGTAATTTATTTATTCGTGTTTACTGACACGAATTTCCCCCTTTTTTCATGTCAGTCAGCACAACTTTGTCCGCGTCACCCAGCACGACTTTCAATCTAATGTATTATAAAACGCGGTCTCTTTCATATGTATAAAATATATATCAACGCAATCTGATGGGAATTCATACCTATTTTACAAGGTGGCTTATTCGTGTGAATTCCTATTTCCTACGATCTCATTGGTATGTTTTGACTTTTCCCCTGTGACGTTAGGTTTAGGGGTGGGGTCAGGGCAGCCATTTATCGTTGTTTTGCCACCTTGTGAAAATCGCGTTTTTAGCAAAATTAGCCTTTGCGGGTGTGATTTTAGGGTTTGGGGTGAAGTAAGGTGTTAGTCAGCCACATCCTAAAATATGTACGACTTGTTTTGATTTCAGGTTATAAATATATAGTACATGTACATACACACGCAGTCTGTGTACAGAAAGTGACAATAAAAAAAGGTTGTGCTCACTGACACGAAAAAAATGGGGATATTCCATGAACACGCATTAATAGATTCCAAATTTCGTGTCTATACTGGAGGATCACAGCCATATTGAAATTATTAGAAACCCAATGTTGTATTGTATAGCATTTCTTTTTGTCCCACATGACAAATTGTCAATGTTTTGTTGATGGTCAAATGTCTAAAGACGTTGCTTTCTTTGCAGATGTTTGCTATACAGGTTGTGTCATGTTGGGAATTTATCTCATACAGTATATGAATTTAATTTGTTTCAAAGTGAATATGTATTGTTAGCGTTGTACATCAGCCTGAAAGCTGACCAAAAGTTCTCCAAAATCTCAAAATAACATCAGGGCATGGAAAGTCGACAGTCTTCCGAAATTCTGCACAACTCTGCCTTACATGTGGAGGAGAAAATGCATATAAAAGCACAACTAAAGTTTCCAGACACATGGACTGTTATTAGACAGTTATATGATGGAAATGAGATAAAGATCCTTTCGATTCTCATCCCAAAGAACATAAAACAACAAGACGAAGAGGTTTATGACATCCCAACTCCAGCACAACTTTTGATTTCAGCAAAACAGCCAGTTTCTGAGATTAAACGATACAACATAAATATATATTTATAGAAAATGACAAATGTCACCGCCTACCAGAAATGATTTCTGCCAACAGGAACGACACCTGCGGATGAAGAGAGAGATGAGTGTGGATGGATTTTCACCAGCAGACGACTGCATTTCTAACTTTACTGTCATTGTTCAATTGTGAAATTACACCGTAAGGTTTTAATGCAGAAAAACACAAACAGCATTTTCACATTACTATGAAAGTGAGCCGTATTTTAAAACAGCAAAGAAAAGTGTATTCTTTGAATGTGTAAACCCTGACAGAGATCAAGACCCTGATGCTACTGACCAAATAAAATAAACAAATAAATGAAGTATTGATCTGAGTGCAAATGATTTTATTATGTGAGAATAAGTCCCAGAGGAGAACGTGGTTACAGTTTCATGAAGATTTGAGGGAATAAGAGTCCGATGTTTGAGACATTTGTGAGATTTCAAACGTGCATACATGTATTTTTATAGTGTTTCCAGTATATTTCATCTCGGTCTGGTCTGTCCTCGTGTAAATGGATCACACAGTATCGCCATGGAGTTCATCTTCACAGTGTTTGTTTCCATAGAAACCAGAATTCAGACCGTTGTAATAGAATGTGTCCCTGGAACTCATATAAGACACATGAATCAAATAATAAAGTAAATTAGGGAACAATAGTGTCCCACTGAACATCAGACTGTTTTTGATGGATGCTATTACTCATATTCCATTCATTGAACAGTTCTTATGAGCTGGATTTATGGTCAAGAAGACGCATGGATCATCCCAGAATTTGACAGCCCAGAATTTGTGTATTTAAATCAACTTTTTCTCAAGTTATCCTGTGGAAAGCTGGAATTAATTTGATATGCCTCTTGATTCATATGTTTTCTATATCAAACTGCGTCATCGCCTTTTATTAGGTATATTGTTGTATATTGTTTTTTATAAATGACAAACACTATACTGATAAAAAAGTAAATACGTTCAAGTATCGAATGCCTTCCTTTTTTTCAAGGTGAAGTTGGAAAATTCGTTGACCCTTGTAAAAGTTTTTCAAAGCCCTTCACACACACACACACACACACACACACACACACACACACACGTACGCACGCAGGGTCTAAATGAATCATGCAAAACTCTGTTGCATTATTGAACTAAAGCCTAATTACTGAAATTCATTCATCATATGGGCAAGTCTTATTTTAATACTGTGAACCACACAGCTCAGTCTGGACCTATTAGAATATATTATATTTATATTATATATTTAGGCCTAGATACAGTATTTGTGTGTGTGATCAGTATTGTTCTTGTGTTGAAGTTTTTGTTGTCACCCTAAAACATCTTTGAAATGGCAAGATGCTACAGAAAAAGCAGGATTGAAGTGTGGTTTGATTGACAGCGTGTGTTGAAGAGCGTGTCTCACCTGTATGATGATCATTTCACAGTTAACCCACATATGCACTTACAGAAATATCATTTTACACCAGACAAATGCTTGTATTTTGGCTTTGAATTATTCAGTTGCTGTTGTCTGAATGATGGATTCACAGACAGTTTCACTCATTTATTATTTCAATGACACTAAAGCATTATAGCTATTAAAAGTGACCCCCTGAAGGCACTGAATTAAACTCAAGTGTTCTCAAGAATTACACCTCTGTAATCTCACTTTTTATGCTCTGCCTCAGACAACAAAAGGGCTTTGAAACATCATTGCCAGGCAAAATGTAAGGTGTTCTTTACTGCAAACACATTAAATAAATTCAGAATTAAACCGGAAAATGTAATTCTCTCCAGTCCTTAATACATACTTCTTTATGGACTAATAAAAAAGCTTTAAGAATTACTTGCTTATAAAATTCTCTGATCATCCTCATGTCAAACTTTGGCCACAAAAATTTAGTCTTTACTGCCTCCTTCTGGTCATTAAGGCCATTCCACCAACTGGGTGCCTTTTGTCTCTTGCAACTCTTCAAAATTAAACTTCCTTTTTTTTACTTTTTTCAAAACAGAATCTAATAACACACATACTTAACTATTCCAAATGAGTAAATTCATTTTTCACAAGGTAAATGACGCTCCCAGTTGTCATTACAATATCATCAAATGTGACCCTGGATAGTAGAACGGGAACATTTTTAGTAAAAGACAAAAATACATTGTCTGGGTCAAAATTATCGATTTTTCTTTTATGCCAAAAATCATTAGGATATTAAGTAAAGATCATGTTCCATGAAGATATTTTGTAAACTTTATTTTTGTGAGTGGATGGTCTGCCACAGTGCCCCTGATTAACAACTTCAAAGGCAATTTTCTCAATATTTAGATTTTTTTGCGCTCTCAGATTCCAGAGTTTTAAACGGTTGTATCTCAGCCAGATATTGTCCTATTCTAACAACTCATATATCTATAGAACGTTTATTTATTCAGCTTTCAGATTATGTAACAATCTCAATTTCGAAAAATTGACCCATAAGACTGGTTTTGTTGTCACAAATATGTAAAAAAGAAAATGAGAGAACTTACCTTTGCTCTTCCCATGGCCTTCATAAGATCCAAACAGTGTTGGGAGTAACGAAATTACAGTAATGTATTAGTTTTTGCAGTAACGCAGTAATAAAACGCATTACTAATACAATTTGGGTAATATTCTACCCGTTACAATCTCAGTAAAGCGCGTTACAACAACGAATTTTCCCCCTGAAATTCGTTTTTTATAATTTACCAACACATTCCATTCCCAGAAAAAAACATATCTGTGATTAAAATATTATGATTGTAATACTATTTCATGTTACTGAAACCCGATGTTTGAAATTAATGCAACGGATTCTAAAAAAGAATAAAAAACAAAAAGTAGAAAGAGGTTCTGCGTTTTACCCTGTCATCAGGCTATAGGTTGCATTATAGTGGGCTCTACCATAATTCACCAGATGGCCGTTTGTCTACTTTTGCGATTCTGACAGCGATTGTTAATTAAATTGTGCCATGAGCCTTCTCTGTGCCACTTATATTGGAGGCTCCATATATACACTCACCTAAAGGATTATTAGGAACACCATACTAATACGGTGTTTGACCCCCTTTCGCCTTCAGAACTGCCTTAATTCTACGTGGCATTGATTCAACAAGGTGCTGAAAGCATTCTTTAGAAATGTTGGCCCATATTGATAGGATAGCATCTTGCAGTTGATGGAGATTTGTGGGATGCACATCCAGGGCACGAAGCTCCCGTTCCACCACATCCCAAAGATGTTCTATCGGGTTGAGATCTGGTGACTGTGGGGGCCATTCTAGTACAGTGAACTCATTGTCATGTTCAAGAAACCAATTTGAAATGATTCGAGCTTTGTGACATGGTGCATTATCCTGCTGGAAGTAGCCATTAGAGGATGGGTACATGGTGGTCATAAAGGGATGGACATGGTCAGAAACAATGCTCAGGTAGGCCGTGGCATTTAAACGATGCCCAATTGGCACTAAGGGGCCTAAAGTGTGCCAAGAAAACATCCCCCACACCATTACACCACCACCACCAGCCTGCACAGTGGTAACAAGGCATGATGGATCCATGTTCTCATTCTGTTTACGCCAAATTCTGACTCTACCATTTGAATGTCTCAACAGAAATCGAGACTCATCAGACCAGGCAACATTTTTCCAGTCTTCAACTGTCCAATTTTGGTGAGCTCGTGCAAATTGTAGCCTCTTTTTCCTATTTGTAGTGGAGATGAGTGGTACCCGGTGGGGTCTTCTGCTGTTGTAGCCCATCTGCCTCAAGGTTGTGCGTGTTGTGGCTTCACAAATGCTTTGCTGCATACCTCGGTTGTAACGAGTGGTTATTTCAGTCAAAGTTGCTCTTCTATCAGCTTGAATCAGTCGGCCCATTCTCCTCTGACCTCTAGCATCAACAAGGCATTTTCGCCCACAGGACTGCCGCATACTGGATGTTTTTCCCTTTTCACACCATTCTTTGTAAACCCTAGAAATGGTTGTGCGTGAAAATCCCAGTAACTGAGCAGATTGTGAAATACTCAGACCGGCCCGTCTGGCACCAACAACCATGCCACGCTCAAAATTGCTTAAATCACCTTTCTTTCCCATTCTGACATTCAGTTTGGAGTTCAGGAGATTGTCTTGACCAGGACCACACCCCTAAATGCATTGAAGCAACTGCCATGTGATTGGTTGATTAGATAATTGCATTAATGAGAAATTGAACAGGTGTTCCTAATAATCCTTTAGGTGAGTGTATTTTACTCGAGTATTTAAACGCGTCTGAAAGCGCCGACTGTGGGCACTCGACAACGCATTGATGCACATTATTTGCCTTGATACGGAATGTCCGCCTAGTATTGTCAAACTAGAATAAGTTTCGCAGATAGTTTGTTTAATTAACATTTTTTATATATTGTGGTAGTCCATGGATATGACCTGATACAGACATTGACACTCGAATCCTAAAGTATTATTTCCTGCATTGTTTTTAGGCATTGTAAACAGACAAGGTTGTAGCCTATATTTGCCGATTTGTTGATGCGGTATTTGTCCCGCCCCTCCTGCGCTGTGATTGGATGGCCGAGTAAAAAGTGACATAGATGAGCACAATCATTCTGCATTAACACATCGCCCTCCACTGGATGTACAATGAGCAGCAATAAACTATATTTTAGCATTTTAGAATGCATACACTCTTGAAAAAGCGATAGAAACCATGATAAATTCTACTGGATTTAAAGGTAATTGTATTGGTTGTACATCTACATCTACGCATTTGTAACGCAAAAGTAGTGTAACGCATTACAATTCAAAGACAGTAATATTGTAATATAACTAATTACTTTTAAATGACAGTATCTAATAATATACAATTTATTACATTTTGGAGGTAACTTGCCCAAAACTGGATCCAAATGATGCTGTTGAAAAACTGATTTATGGAAATTCGGAAATTTAGTTTGTCAGAGGGGGGAATGGGTTACAGGTAACAGGACTGAGTGAAAACCTGGGGACACGACTAAAAAGTTTTTTTTTCCAGATATTATACATTTATATTTAAATAAACGTATTTGAAGCAAATATTATATATGGAGGTACACAACGATGCAAAATATATATTTTTTAAAGATTTTAATCATTTTATTTTATGGTGAAGCAGTGTTAGAGACTGGGGACAATCAATAAAAGCTATTCTTCAGTGTTTAAGGTAGTTTTTGTCTTTTAAATGCTACAGTTTAAATTTGCAGTTAGAATAGTATGTAGGACACTTTGCTTAATAATAAAATATATTTTTGAAATACTTTTCATGCATATTTATACATATAAAGTCCTGGGGACAAAAATGGCACCCATACGGTGGAATGGCACATAAATTACTGTTATCCCCAGATATATATGTAATGTTTCTGTCTACAACAGCTGATGTCATTATAATGGTGTTTTATGTCAACTGTGGTCGAAAGAGCTTCATATTTATCGTTCATTTTACCAGGGATTACAGGAATCGAGTTAATGATGAATGAAGATCAGATTACTGATGCTGGAGAAGGTCTCCTGCTCATCACTTCAGCACAGCTAATGCGAGTTCAGCTCATCTCACGTCATGCTATGAAAGAAATCCCATGTTCAAATGATTTACTTCATCACGCCACACTGTGGCTGGTTTTGTGAAGGCCTTAGATCATCCCGCAAGAATCACCTTTATGACATTTGGACCGTCAATATTTGGAGACATAATATTTTTAAGTTATATTCTTTTTAAAACAGATAAAGATCTTTAGAGGGTAATCACATGAAACATTTAATCTGGTCACAAGTTCAAAGGCAACCTTCTCTTTATTTCGCTTGCTCTTTATATTAAAGAGCTCATCAATTAAAACGTATCACAATCAAAAACATCTTTTATTACAGTTTTTCACATTCACACACAGGAAAATAAAAATATTACAGATAGGCAATTAGATGTTGAGATACCGTTTATAGATAGATATAAAGATATTTATTTTTCTCTATGTTGACCGAGAACAGAATAAAGACATTTTCTCTAAAACCAAATATTTACAAAGCAAGTATTGAATATTATACAGTGAGCTTTCTTTGTTGTGTGTTTCAGAACGATGAAATTAAAATCACATGTTTCAAAATCAAAGCACAGAAATGAACTACTGCGACTTCCAAAGTGCTTCATATTCATGCAAAGGCCATTAAAGAGCAATTTACAAACCCAAACACAAAAGCTGGAAAAACCAAAGCACTCCCAATGTTAAAATCTAATAACAGGAAAAAAAGAACCTCACTATCAGTAGCCAAACAAACGATTTTATGATATCAAGTTTGGTTTTCTAACCAGAAGCAACACGAAAGCAAATAAAAACAGCATTTGATTCTCCCCAAATAAATGATTCTGGCACATTCTACAAATCACCAAAAAAAACACTCTACAAAACTCACACTCACTGTTTTCAGATCAGCCAGCTTATATAAACCAAATCATTTCACCTCAATGAAGCTACAGTACTATAAAGTCAGAAACATTATCACCTTCACCCACACACAACTTTACTCATATTTACAATATCATTGGCAAAATAACATCTCTCACAATTAATAATTCAATAATTATTCTTTCAGAATGCTCATAAAAACCACACCAGAATACTTAAGCAGCCGGTTCTTAGATGAAATATACTGTACACATACAGCTAGTGTCAATACTGAGTGTTGAATATATTCTGATCGTCATTCAGACACCAAAAGAAAACATCTAGAATATGAGGTTCATTAGAGTTAAAGGTTGGCAAAAATATCCCGTGTAATATTAAAACATGGCATTCCCTTAATTCACATAATCAACATTAAAACACAAACAAAAGTTTGACCTTGCTGTTACTGTATCTACCAAACTAAACCCAAAACATAAAAAGAGCTAGAATACGGAATAACACATAGTGAGAAAAGAAGAAAGAGTGTTAAATCTTCCTGGAGTCTTTAGCTTCAAAGAGTTTCATTCGCTCCTGTACCGTTAGTCCCTCTTTCAAACTCTAAGAGAGAGAGAGAGAGAGAGAATGATGAGAACAACAGAACACATGAGCGACTTTACTGAAATCTTCTTTTTATAATGATGCCCAGAACGATACAGTAATTCAAAAATTAATTCAATGGCAAGACATCATTCGAAATCTAAATAAAAAATCTGAAAATGAAATCTTATTCTCTCAAAAAATATTCAGAATTATAAAGCAATATTCGCTTTATAATTCATATATCATCTGCAAGTGAATCAGCCTCATATCCCGCCCTGTAAACGCCCATTTTTACCCATAAATAGTCAATGCAAAGCACCTCATGAATGCTGATTCGTATATTAATTAGACTGACATCCAATCCGCTTGTTGTTAAGCCTGGTGTCAACCCCCGATCCCATCCTTTATCTCCATAACGAAATCACAAATGGCCACACATGCGGTTCACTACAATTTACAAATTAATAATGAA
This sequence comes from Triplophysa rosa, assembly GCF_024868665.1. Classification (NCBI taxonomy): domain Eukaryota; kingdom Metazoa; phylum Chordata; class Actinopteri; order Cypriniformes; family Nemacheilidae; genus Triplophysa; species Triplophysa rosa. The sequence continues at coordinate 2,095,287 of NC_079912.1, read as the reverse complement.
TTATTATTAATAATAATTATTATAATTATAATAAAGTCAAAGAAGGTCTTCTGCAGCATTTAAATGTTTACAGCATTTAGAGTGATCATTAACACCTCATTAAAATCACATCATTAATTAGTGGTGTCCTTCACCTGAGATCAAATTTGAAGACATAATTGTAAAAGAGGAATGTTTCTTCATTCCGGTTTTGTTATGAACATAATTAGGACTGATAACGAGAACATAAAAAGAAACAATCATAAAGAGAAACGACTGTGCGAGAGCTTTGACATTCGATGATTATGCACAGTATTTAAGGAAAATATATTTAGTATTTATTTACACTGTGTTCTGCAGTTATGGTATTTGATGCTGTCCCTATTCGGTCGGATCATCTCCTCCTCATGCACTCATAGTGTGATAATGAGACAGCGCTGATTAAATATTTAGATTGAATTTTTATTTAAGATTGAGTTGGATTTTACAAGAAGGTGCATGAAACAATTATCACTCAATACATGCGCAAATAACTGCAGATTTCATCTTCGTGATAATGGGGATCTTTAACGGATATGAGGTCAAAATAAATGTGTGTGAAGCATTAATGCTTATAATCGTTTTTATCAATCTTACCTAACTCACCATTTGTGTCACCCCTTGTCTCCAGAATGTGCGTATGCATGAGTCAGAGTTTGCTTACAGGTGCGCACATTCTCCCGTCAAGTTTGTTTTTAATAGATCACAACCTTTGCATGGAAAGTGGCGTACGCACATTTCCAGCCCCATTTTGTGCATACGCAACGTTTATAAATGAGACCCCAGATCTGGATTTAAAGGGGTCATATGGCACAAACACGTGTTTTTCTGTGTCTTTTCGTTCTGTGTTATAAGTTGCCCATGCATGTATTAGACACGTAAAATTGCAAAAATTTAAGTGTCGGAACGAAAGATACATTCTATCCAAAAGCGAATGCTCACCCAGACCTGCCTGAAACGCCTCGTGTAACCACACCCCCACAAATCTACGTCAGTTCATGCTATGATTTGACTAAGACCGCCCAAATGTATACGTAAGTAAGGTGGGGGTACCTGTCAATACAATTGAAGAGGAACCTGATGTTCCAAATATGGTAAGAAGCGTTACATTTCTGTCACACGCTTGCAGTATTCGACCAATCACTACGCACTTGTTAACTGGCCAATCATAGCACACCTCGCTTTTCAGAGCCATGAGCTTTGTAACAAATCGGTGCATTTCAGAGATTCGGGGCAAAGAGGAGATACAAACATGCACGGTATGTGGAAAATACAGCGTTTTTGAACCTTAAATCGAGTATACACATTGCATTAAATCTAAAACAAACCATAATATTCATTTTAGCCGTGTCATATGACTCCTTTAACTATAAACAATTCAAAATAACAATCTGAATGGATTTATCTACATTTGGTGAAATAATCAACCATGACTGAGGACCTTCATCGACCTAATGACCTTTCACACTTCAGGTCAATGTGGTCAGAACATTCCAAAGTGAGCACATGCACAATTCCTTCAAGGATATTTTGGGAATTTTACACCGAAAACTGTTTTCTCTTTGGTTTTGTGCTAATGTCAGCGCTGTGGCAATAAGATACCACATGAACACTGTGTACTGAAGTAAACCCACCGGTGTGTGGTTTCTCTGTTATTACACTATCAGATGTGTCTCACTGCATTCACAGACTCAACAGCATTTCAGTCTGTCACACCATCTTTCCTTTCCTCATTTCACAATCGAGCAGAAAGGAGACATGCACGATAAGACAAGTCCCCAAAATTCCAATATTTAAAACAAACAATGTGGATTATGAAACAGATCAAAGCTGACAGGCAAGTGAAAAAACAAACACAGCACGCACGCACACAAAGCTCTATTCAGGCGGTATGAATTGAACACGGCAGCATGTTAATTGACATCTTTGGGTCATTTATCTGTTGTTTTATTGTAGTTTGACTCAGGAATATCAGTGTTTAAACACTAGTGCCGTACAGTAGCACAAATGTGATGCCACCCTAAAAAACCAACACGTCTGAATAGAGCCCTAGAAATACAACAACACACTTATCACACGAATATGGCACAGAAAGAACACACAACATTCATATAAAAGTGATGTGTGCTGGTTAACGCTCATGCGGGATTCATTATACCTGCTTCACCAGATGGACAGGACGGGGTCACAGCGGTCAGCTACCCCCGACCAACCCCTCACTCTCTGCCTGACAGGGCAACATGTACACGTGAGGACACACACACACACACACACATACATACACACAACATACATGTGTACATTTCACACACATCAGTACAGGATTGTGTACCATCAACAGGACATAATAACAATATGAACCCACACAAATCTGATTCTTGAGGGTTTTACTGCCGATTACTATTTCGTCACGACCAATCAGAATCAAGAGTCGTATAATAAAGGCATCTCACATACAGTACTTACAGCACACAATAACACATGACCAACATTTGCACATGTGTGACAAGAGCTTTGACCGCTCACCTTTGACCTGACTCCATGTAACGGTCTAGACATTCCTTTCTTCAGGAAATCAGGGTTACTCTTGGACTTCATAATATCTGCAGCAAATACAAACACACAGACACACAGAGTCAAAAATCCTGTCATTGTGTGTGCTGAAAACCAATATGAAACACATTCATAAGCTGTTTTCAATTCTGGGCTGAATTTAATTTTAAAGTGTCACATCTCTTGTAAGAAAACGAAACGTTTCCATTTTCCATGGGAAATTCTTTACAACTGTTTCCATATTGACATGAAATGATAAACTGGATGTATGATCTGACCGTATCCAGCAGTGACAGCAGCTCCCTGTGTGTCTAACTCCCCGAGCGCCTCTGTAGCAGCCAGAAGTTTCTCTCTCAGTTTGTTGATGTCACAGTCGGCTTTAGCTTTCACAATACTCAGCTCTGTGTAAATGTCTTTGTACTTATCTGAGGCATATTTCTTATCCTGCAACACACACATGAGAATGTGTTCAACAGAGAAACACATGTACGGAGAATTCATGTGTGTGTGTGTGTATGTTTTATTACTCGTAGTGCAGACTGCAGCTCATCTTTAAGAGAGTTGATCTCTTGTTTGAGGTACTGTATCTCAGACTCCTTCACACGCAGTAAAACCTGCACAACATTTACAGTTAGTGTGTTTGTGTGTCGTACACTGAATTGATCAGAGTTTGTGTTTCAGTACCTCCAGTTCATAGACGTCTCGGCCGTAAGTAAGAGAGGAGGAGGATTTGTCTTCAGTCATGCAGGAGTGCATGCGAGTGATTTCCTCATTTAGACGATGATTTAATTCCTGTGACACAAACACACACAACTTTATTTATTTATAATAATCAAACCCTAACCACACATGTGCATGCTGTTACAGAAAGACAAGACATTATTCAAAAGTGTTTTTCTGTGTGGGACCACAAGGTAGTTTGTACGTGTATAAGTATGTTTATGTACTGTATGTCTTTGCCTTGGCTACTGTTTGTGTGTTGGTCAAAATGTTTGTGTGTATTGTGTGCGCTGGCTTGGTTGTTTGCGACTAGTTTGTGTGTGTTGATTTGGTTGAATGTGTGTACTTTGTGTGTGTGTTGATTTGGTTGAATGTCTGTAGTTTGTGTTTGTTGATGTGGTTGAAATGTGTGTAGTTTGTGTGTGTGTTGATTTGGTTTAATATGTGTAGTTTGTGTGTGTGTTGATTTGGTTGAATGTGTGTAGTTTGTATGCGTGTTGATTTGGTTGAATGCGTGTAGTTTGTATGTGTGTTGATTGGTTGAATGTGTGTAGTTTGTGTGTTGGTTAATTTGGTTGAATGTGTGTAGTTTGTGTGTGTGTTGATTTGGTTGAATGTGTGTAGTTTGTGTGTGTGTTGATTTGGTTGAATGTGTGTAGTTTGTGTGTGTGTTGATTTGGTTGAATGTGTGTAGTGTGTGTTTGTTGATGTGGTTGAATGCGTGTAGTTTGTGTGTGTGTTGATTTGGCTTAATTTGTGTAGTTTGTGTGTGTGTTGATTTGGTTGAATGCGTGTAGTTTGTGTTTGTTGATGTGGTTGAATGCGTGTAGTTTGTGTTTGTTGATGTGGTTGAATGCGTGTAGTTTGTGTTTGTTGATGTGGTTGAATGCGTGTAGTTTGTGTTTGTTGATGTGGTTGAATGCGTGTAGTTTGTGTTTGTTGATGTGGTTGAATGCGTGTAGTTTGTGTGTGTTGATTTGGTTGAATGTGTGTACTTTGTATGTGTGTTGATTTGGTTGAATGTATGTAGTTTGTATGTGTGTTGATTTGGTTGAATGTATGTAGTTTGTATGTGTGTTGATTTGGTTGAATGTGTGTAGTTTGTGTGTGTGTTGATTTGGTTGAATGTATGTAGTTTGTATGTGTGTTGATTTGGTTGAATGTATGTAGTTTGTATGTGTGTTGATTTGGTTGAATGTATTTTAAGCAGAGGTGGACAGTAACGAAGTAAATTTACCCGAGTACTGTACTTAAGTACACTTTTTGAGTATCTGTACTTTACTTGAGTATTATTTTTTCTGAGTACTTGTACTTTAACTTTACTACATTTGAAAGACAAATATCATACTTTTTACTCCACTACATTTATAAAAAGGTCAAAAAGTAGAAAATGGTTTCTATGCAGCGGGTTTTCCTGTGTGCGCAATTTATCTGGCTTGCGATCTGCCAGGACCTTTTACTGTTGCCAAGTATTTCAGTTTTTCTATGCTCGCCGTTTTCCGGCAAGCTTTGAATGGCCATTTGGCAGTTTTTTAACGGAAATCTGGCAACTCTGGGATCTTCCCCGCTAAACTAATGTAAACGTAGGCGCTGCTACACCATTGATAGTGCTCTAAAAAGACAAATAGAACATTAAAAGACGAAAAAGGCACATGTTAAAGTGTGGTGTAATCATCTGTGGGTTACGATCAGTCAAAGATCGTAGAAACATTGTCATGAAAATGATCGGCATAACGGCTAAACGGTAAATAAGCATCACATACACCTTGAGCTACACGTGCGTGTTAACTTCTGATCTGCTGCTATATCATTTAAAGCGATTTGGAGAATGAATGATGTTTTTACTGAAGTAACTATAGTTGAAGTATTCCTGTTGAAATAAAAACAATAGAACCCTGCCCAAAATACAACAGAAAATGTAATGGATTTAATGGTTATAATGGGACTTGTACTATGGATACTTGTTGTCTAGTTGTATGTGATGGATTCTATTGATGGGATGGTAAATCCTATTGGAATAAAACCCAAAACACACTACAAAGAGGAATTTAATTTAAAAATCTCATTCTAATTCAAAAATTCATTGTTTTTTTCAGCAGGGATGGTATTTGCAGTAAAACCACAGTATCAACATATTTACCATTTTCTATATATGGGAACCATACTCCAATTAATAATCTTTAGTAAAACCACAGCAACTAAACATATAATGAACATAGTTCATTATACTAGCTATAGTTTACAGTATGTTTGTAGTTAAATTATGGTAATACAAATGGTAATAAATCCAACAAACACATGGCTTCTACACTTTACTATTTACAAGAACCTTATTACTTACTGGTAAATTGCTGCTAAAACTGGTAAAGGGAATATACAAAATAAAAGAACACTGCTCAGAAATACATAGGCCTAGGGGGCTAATGAGGATAATTAGGCTAAATGATCATACAGGATTATATCTAAACTAAACATATATGTGCTAAACATATAAAGCTCTTAAAGGAGTTGCTCACTGCAAAATTTTCCCCCATTGACTTTCCATAGTAGGAATAAAAACTACTATGGAAAGTCAATGGGGGCAAATTTTGAAGTGAACTAATCCTTTAATACAATTGATACTGTGAGCTACTCAGTGTGTTCAGTAGGTTGCTTCAGAGGCATAAGGTATACGACAATAAAACAATGCACAACTGACATAAAGGAAATTTACTTTTAATACTTAAGTACGTTTAAAAGCACGTACTTCTGTACTTTTACTTAAGTAAGAATCTGTCTTTACAACTTTTACTTGTAGTGGAGTAATATTTGACCAGTAGTATCTGTACTTTCACTCAAGTAAGGAAGTTGTGTACTTCGTCCACCTCTGGTTTTTGTGTGTGTTGATTTGGTTGAATGTGTGTACTTTGTGTGTGTGTTGATTTGGTTGAATGTCTGTAGTTTGTGTTTGTTGATGTGGTTGAAATGTGTGTAGTTTGTGTGTGTGTTGATTTGGTTTAATATGTGTAGTTTGTGTGTGTGTTGATTTGGTTGAATGTGTGTAGTTTGTATGCGTGTTGATTTGGTTGAATGCGTGTAGTTTGTATGTGTGTTGATAAAGAGGTGTAAAGAGTACCTGAAAACCATACTTAAGTAAAAGTACAGATACCTTGCAGTGAAAATTACTCCATTACAAGTTACAAGTCACCAATTCCAAAACGACTTCAGTAAAAGTCTTCAGTATCTGATTTTAACAGTACTTAGTATTTTACTCATACTGAATGTAGGCTCAAAGCAGCACTTAGTCCTCAACACTTAAGAGACACGTCAGTGAAAAACAAGAAACAGTCGATACGTGAGGAGAGCAATCGCATTTATTTTCTTAAATCATAATAAGACTGAACACCTCAAAATTGCAACAAGTCATGGCCTACACCATAACTTTTATAACAAATAACACCATATAACCATTTTATAACACCATACATCTATTACAAACACCCAAGTCTCATTTAAGCTCAAGCGCTCTAGGTAAACCAAACTCCTTCCAAAAAGGTCTCTTCAATATGACGGATAAATAAAATAATGTTAAGTAAAATTAAAAAGTCAAAGCCAGCGATTGTCAACTACCTGACAATGCACTCGTATTCACATAAAGAAGTTAGGGCAAAATTCACAAGAAGTACCTTCAATGCCCTTTAAATGGCAATATTAATTCTTCTGTAGCAAAAATAAACTGCTGCAAAAAAAGATAGGTGCCATGCAAAATGTAATGTGTAATTGCATTAGTCATTACAAATGTAGTGGAGTAAAGAGTACATATACTTGTTCAAAAATGTAGTCAAGTAGAGAGTAAAAGTTGCTAATATCTTTAATACTCAGTACAACTATACAAAGTAGCCAAAAAGATACTTAAGTACAGTAACTAATTACATTTACTCCAATACTTTACACCACTGGTGTTGATTTTGGTCATTGCTGGTGTGTGTGTGTGTGGTGTGTGTGTGCGTGTGTGGTGTGTGTGTGTGTGGTGTGTGTGTGTGTGGTGTTGTGGTGTGTGTGTGTGTGTGTGTGTGTGTGTGTGTGTGTGTGTGTGTGTGTGTTGTGTGTGTGTGTGTGTGTGTGTGTGTGTGTGTGTGTGTGTGTGTGTGTGTGTGTGTGTGTGTGTGTGTTGTGTGTGTGTGTGTGTGTGTGTGTGTGTGTGTGTTGTGTGTGTGTGTGTGTGTGTGTGTGTGTGTGTGTGCGTGTGTGTGTGTGTGTGTGTGTGTGTGTGTGTGTGTGTGTGTGTGCGTGTGTGTGTGTGTAGTCTGCGTCTGTGTAGTTTGTGTGTGTTGTGTGGGTATGCTAGTTGATTTGGTGTGTGCGTGTGTGTAGTCTGCGCTTGTGTAGTTTGCGTGTGTGTGTGTTTGACCTGGTTGTGTGTGTGTAGTTTGTGGTTCTCTCTCTGGCACTGTCCCAGCGCTTGTCTCTCGGCCTCCAGTGCTTGTGCCAGGTGTGCGTTCTCTAAACACTTCTGTGAGTATTGCTCAGACAGAACCTCCAGCTCACGGTGGATGGAATGCAGCTCCTCTCTACACACACACACACAGACACACACACAGTACAAACTCAAACAGAGAAGTGTGAACACACAAACACGACAGAGAATGATCTATACACACTCACTCGTACTGTCTGCGCAGCTCCTGGATGTCTGCGCTCACTCCGCTCATCTGTGCCCGATGGGATTTCTCCAGTTCCTCTCGATGAGCGTTTTTCATGGCCTCGATCGCTGCAAACACAACAACAACATAGCGATCAACCTTCAGTGAATCAGTGAGAATGACTCTTTATAATGATTTACTGATGAAGATGAGATATTGTGATGCTTTCAGTACCAGCAATAGTGGCGTTAGTTTCTTCCTCCAGCAGTCTTTCCTTCTCCTCCAGGAGTTTCTGGATCTCTCGCTGGTGTTGTCTCTGGATGTCCTCAATCACCTTCTGATGAGTTTCCTCCATCGCTGTGAATCCACGCTCACATGTCGCCTGTGTTCCGCATCAAACGTCACAAACACGTAAACACATGCTCACATACAAGAGAATTCAGAGTCTCTACTAGCGCTGGACATTACCACTTGATTTTCAGATTAAAAGTCTGAATTAGTTTTCAATTAAGAAAAAATGCAGTTACCAAGTCAGTTTGCTCATTTAACTAAATAAATGTTTGACTGCTAAAGTCTTACAACTTGGTATAACATACACAACTGTTTAAGTTTAGTGTCACTTATATTTATTTTATAATAATCGAAACTATTGAATAACATACATGTACTATGGGAATTATGTTGTGACTGAAAACTGTTTGACCATCTTATTTCCAGAAATGTAAACAGTTCTGAGCTCTTATTGAGTCCAAATCATGATATCAAAGCATTTTGATTAACATGTTAGTTTTCGAGGAAAAGAAATCAAATCAAAGATAATGAAAAACATTTTACTCAAGTGACCCTAAATCATTAAACAGCAGCGTTTACCTTGATATTTCATTAACGGATAGAACTGATCAAATAAAAATGACGGAAATCTGAAAATCATTCTTTTTATGCCAACTCTCAACAACTATAATGATTGCACGTTTCTAAATCTGTAAATAATGGCAGAAGCAGGTGAACAGGGTCGGGCGGCAGCGAACTGGACTGGAATAACACCGTTCATTCAGGGGTTGTGAGATGATGTTACAGGAAAACAACATGAATGAAAGAGGTTAACTAAAGCAGTGGATTCATGCATTCAAACACAAAGATGCAAACAGTTTGTTAAACATCTGTGTGTGTCTGGAATCAGTGTGCTTGTGCTGCTACAGTATGTACACTACAGCATGAGGTCGTGAGGGGGGCGGTTTTGAGATTACAGGGTTGCAGTGGTCACCCTAGCAGAAAATGATCCAGGAGATTGTTGTAATTTAACCAAATCATTACCATCAACACTCAAATCAATGGACGGACTGTAATGTAATATCTCATTAAAGTGATAGTTCACCCAAAAATGAAAATTCCGTCATCATTTATTCACCCTCTTGTCATTTCAAACCTGTACGAGTTTCTTTCTTCCGCAGAACACAAAAGAAGATATTTTGAAAAATGTTGATGACCAAACAGAGATGGCAGCCATTCACTTGCATTGGTTTTGTGTCCATACAATAGATGTCAATGGGTGCCACCGCTGTTTGGTTATCAACGTCCTTCAAAATATCTTCTTTTGTGTTCTGCGGAAGAAAGAAAGTCATTCGGGTTCGAAATGACAAGAGGGTGAATAAATGATGACAGAATTTTCATTTTTGAGTGAACTATCCCTTCATAGTCCGTTTAATATTTGACCTGTGTTTCTCTCTCCTTTATCTTAAACGTGTGCTTCTCTGTGATAACCACACTGTGTGTGCGTGTGTGTGTGTGTGTGTGTGCGTGCGTGCGTGCGTGCGTGCATGTGTGCAGGGGCACATCAATGCACAGGCTTACAGGGGCTGAAACTCAGAGGCTTGCACTGGGGAGGGGCCCTACTGACTCCACAAAAAAATCTTTAAAATAAAAATAATTTTAAAATTTCAAAAATAATTTTAAAGTTTGTTGTAATTACTTGTAGTTGACGCCATTGGCGCATCCTTTCGTTAACATAACTGATTGACTGACTTTATAGTGTTAACAATGGCGGACTTCAAGAAGCCCGAGAGTGGGGCACAAAAAAGAAAAATGCATAAACTGACGGAACAATGCAATCAGCAGCTTTTGAAAAAAAGCTGAAGTTAACCAGCCTTTAGGGGATGCTAGCCAAAGCGACGGGCATAATAATGGATCTAAAATGTGTCCTGAAGACAACCAAGACAGTGGCAATAAAACAACAAACCCTTCTGAACAACAGTGCCTAAACGGTGAGGGAACATCTACACCCGTTCTGGGCCTTGATAGTGTACTGTATGTAGTGCACCTGCTAATATGGAAGACAAAATCTAACGTTACCTCAACTAGCCTGGTGGTGTAACTGGCGGTGCGGGTACGACAGAGCGAGAAAATCAAAACAGCAAGCCCTGATTCTGACGCCTGTTTCAAGAGCACTGTTAACGATTCTTTCAGTACAGATCCAGGTTGTTGGAATAAAATAGATAATAAATAATGGGCGACCATACTGGGCCAAAAAAGGACCAGAATCTTGTCTAAAATAAAAACGCAGAAGTATCAGCTTCAGAACGCATGTATAAACACCAAAACCGTCAATCTTCAAAAACTTATTTCAGACGTGAACTTGGGAATTGAGAGTGTGTTACTAGAGAATGGGTTTTGTATTCGCCTTCCAAAGGAACAATGTTTTGCTTTGCATTAAAAAAATTTGGAGATAAAGCCAACATGTTGTCAAGTGGTTTTAATGACTGGAAACATGCAAAAGAACGCATAGTGGAGAATGAAGGCTCTGAGGCCCACCGTAAAGCCATGCTTACTTATTTGCTGGAAAGTGCAGAGAAAGGACGGGTGGACTCTGAACTCTGAAGAAACAATTTGAAATGGAATGTGAGTACTGGTCTGAAGTGTTAAGAAGGGTGGTAGCAGTTATTAAATTTCTGACTTTGTCATCTTACTATAATGTCTCTTGAGAGCGAAGTTCTCCACAAACTGGATTTTATTGAGTTTATAAAGGACTTCTCAGCCAGAAAAACATGGAGAAAAAGCTTCTGAAGGTAGGACATTTACATTTTTCCGTACATAGGCCCAAATTGAAATGTTTATGTTTTGAAGAAATACGGACCTCTGTTACATAAAGGCGCCCCTGCGTGTGTATTTTGTGTTCTGTGCGTGTGGAATTGTGAGTCCATGTTTTTTTTTTGCATGTGGGTGTGTATGAACATGTGTGCGTGTCTGTTTTCTGTGTGTTCGCTTTTTTTGTTTTTACTTGTATAACTTTTGCTTTTAGTCAGTAAGTTTAATTTATAGCTGCTTTGTAACAATGAAAATTGTAAAAAGAGCTATATAAATAAAGTTGAGTTGAGTAAATCAGCAAAAACCACTGCAACCCCATTTAACAGCGATGCACTACTGAGGGTCAAAGCGGTGAAAAGCTGTAAAAGTTTAAACCTTGAGACTGTCCAGATCTCTCTGGTACTTCTCCTTCAGACTGTTCAGATCTCCGTCCAGCGGTTTCTGTTCCAACTCCTCTCTCATGACGGTCAACTGCATCTCCAGCTCTTGAACCCTCAGCAGAGATTCAGATCCACCTCCTTCATCCATCGGAAACACCGTAGCCTCGTCTCTCTCCTCCTCTCTCTTGTTCCTCTCCTCCAGCGAGCAGATGGTCTGGTCGTAGCACTCCTTGAGTTTGTGAAGCTCCTCTCTGTTGGCTTCTTCTAGCTCTCGGACCTTCACCTGAAATTCCTGCTCAAGTTTAGCAATCTGCACTTTGTGTCTCATCTCAGCGTCTTCCATTTCCAGCAGAAGCATCTCAAGGTGTTGTTGGCTGTTGGCGGCCCGTTCCATCAGCTCCAGCTCTCTATTGATCTGCTCCTCTTGTGCCCGTCCCATCTCTTCTGAGTGCCGGCTCTTTAGCTCCTCTTTCTCTCTGTGAAATGCCTCTTCTAACTGACTCAGGTTCTGCCGTTGCTCTTGTAGCTCTCTGAGTTTATAAGACAGCTCTCCTCGTAACATGTCATTTTCCTCCTGTAAGGAGCTGATGGTGCCCGTGAAGCCCATATGTTCCTTCTCTAAACAGCTCTGGTAGTGCCGCTGGATGGCTGCGACGCTCTCAGCGTGTTCCTGGACCAGCGCCGCCATACTGCGACCGGTCTCTTGGCATAGTGAAAGTTCTCTCTTATGACCGGCTCGCAACCTGCAGGCCACATAAGCAACCTGAGCTTGCATCAGCGCTTCCTGTATGCACACAGAGTCACCACGCCATGAACTCATTTTAAAAGCATTTGCAAGTGCTGAAAGTAAACTGGTTTCTCCTTCCTCACAGATCCGGTCAATCTCACCGGAGAGACTACGCAGGGCTTCCACTTGCTTCTTGAGTTCGGCGGTAAGATTTTCCCAGACGGTTTGTAGATGCGAGTCCGAGTCAGTGCTGTGGAACGGAAGACCGTCTGAGAAGTGTCTTTGTACGATCTCCGTCGCTAGGCTCCGAGCTTCCTCTCTCTCAATCTGCTCCATATGGGGGGCAAGTTCAGGAGGTGTGACATCAGCGAGCCGACCTTCACCCCTTTGCTTTACAGTCATGTTCACTTTGGCCAAGTCTCTCTGAAGCTCATCGACCTTCCCCTGGAAACTCCCGGTTAAATTCTGAAGTGAATAAGCAAGCTCAGCACTAATGCAGGCATTCTTGATGACATCCTGTGAGAAAGAGCTACCTGCATCCGTCTCCAGATTTTCCACCTCGGCGAGGAATGTTGTGTCCAGGAGAAGTTTTCGTGTGAGTATATCAGCATAAACTACATAAAGACAGCCTTCACTGCTCTTCTTGATGTTTTCAACATCTTTGTGAATGGAGTTCAGGGCTGACATCGTATCAGAGTTAAGATCGTGCAGAGAGAAGCACATCCTCTCAAGAACTTCAGCTTCAAAGGTTAATGTTTCAGCAAACCGTTTCACACTTTGCTTTAAAGATTCAGGCAACATATCTGTTCCCTCAGAGGTCTGATGTGGCTCATACTTCATGCCGCCCTGCCTCAAGTGCACGGCGGCACAAACCAAACATTTCTCTACTTCTGCAAGAGTACACATGAGAGATTCAGATGTGCTGGTCTCGCTGTTACCGCTCAGAATTTCTCTGACTCTTTCTGTGCAGGACTCCACCAATACCAAGGCTTTCTCATATTCATCACTTAAGAGTTCAGTCTTGAGGATCTTCTCGCTGGGTTCATCCATCGGTAGCTCATCACAAGTTTTAGTCGTACAGTCCTCCATAGCTCCGGTGCTCACGTCTGAAGGATCGGGATGATCACGGATCTTCTCGGTGAGGTGTCTCAGCTTCTCTTCCGTGGCTAACAGCTTAGTTTCTAGGTTATGTATGATGGAGACGAACTTCTCTGAATCTCGCTGGAATGATCGATCACTGACGACACTGTCAAGAATGTGATCCAGACTTGATGTGTTTTCTGTCTGAGCCCGGTGGTATGATTGGCACTGGATGGTGGAGAAGCGAATCCTCTGCCTCTTCACTATAGACATCTCCGTCTCTGACCTGCTTCTTGTGAGCTGAAGTTCGGAAGGACTTGAGGATGAGACATCATGCTGCACCTCTTTCAACCCATCCAACATGTCTTCCTGCGATCGACAGCGGCGCATACTGAGATCAGCGTATCCGAGTCGAAGTGCGTTGAGGTGTTCTTCCAGTTCAGCAATGCGATCTTCTGCACACACGAGTTTGGCCTGCAGCTCTCGTTCTGCTCTGCGAGACTCCACCAATTCTGGATAATCACGCTCCATCTTAGAAAGAAGTTCTGCTTTTTGCTGCAGACAAAGTTCTGTTTCTTCTAGGCTGCTGCCGAGGGCAGCCATCTTCACGAGAGCCTCGCTCAAGTATTCCTCTTTCTGTCTGATCAGCTGTTCGTACATCTCTTTCGTCCACTTTACCTCTTCCTCCTTCTCCCTCAGCACTTGACTTATTCTAGAAAACTCCTCAGACACACGCTCGTACGAGCTCTCCAGGGAGCGATAGTCCATATCCACGGTTGTTAAACGTGCCTGTTGTTTTCCCACCTCCTTGTCTGCCTCAGAGATCTGATTGAGGAGCTCCTGACAGCGACATGTCAGTTGGTCACGTTCCTCCTCCAACCTCCTCACGCTCTCCCGCAGTATTTCCACAATATCGCTCTGCGCCTCCAGCTCCTGCTGAAGACGCTGCACTTCGTCTCGAAGTACTATGCTGCTTTCCATTCCACCGCCCGCTCTCAGCAGTGCCTCCACCTGTTCCTGCATCTCCTGCAGCTGCTCCTCCATCTCATGCCTCCTCTCTTCAGATTCCGCCAACCTCCGAGTTAACCCCTGCCGCTCCCGCTCATGTTTCTCCTCCTGGCATCTCTGCTCTTTCCTCTCCCGCTCTTCACGGAGAGTCTGCTCCTCCTCCATGGAAATCAGATGTCCGGTGGCCTCCGTGAGTCTCTCCTGAAGTCTCTCCACCTCACGATGCTGATCTCTCTGCAAAGCTTGCTGCTGTTCCATCTGTCTGAGCTCCTGGTTCTTCTCCAGCAGACTGGCTTCCACCTGCCGCAGACGCTCCTCGCTCTCTCTCAGCTGCATGCACAGGGCCGCCTCATTTCTGATCCATTCCTCCTCTCTCTCATGACAGCGGAGTCGCTCTATTTTCAGCTCGCTGCGCATACGTGCAACAGCCTGCTCGCTGGCTACTATCTCCTCCATGGCCATCGTGAGCTTCTCCTGTAAGGCCTCTATTTCCACCTCGTGGTGGCCGATGATATCTTGCGCTTCGCTGTAGCTACGCCTCAAGCTGTGAACTTGTTGGTTGGCCTTGTCGTGTCTGCAGCGCTGGGAATCTAGCTCGGTCTTTAAGTCTTTGTTTAGCCTGTTGAGGCGTTGCCACGGTGCTCGGTGAACAGATTGCAAGGCTGCATCAGACGGAGGCTTTGCAGTGGTTGTGTCGCTCTTTAAGAGATTAAGAGGAAAGCGACATTAGACTTTGTTTTCATGGCTACATACACGTGCTTACCATCCTCTGAGCTGTAGCTGGAACGTTGACAGATTAATTTCTGCCGTTTTGTACTTACTCAAGCTTTCCACTGTGCTTTTGAAAGATGACGTCAAAGATGGACAAAATGATGCGAGTGCTCCAAAATGAAGGAAAAATGTGTACATTTAAACATGGACACAAGTGATCTAAAGAGGGCGTGGAACTATGGAACGCAAACTTGTGATTGGATGGACAATACAATGATATTGTGCAGAAAAACATGGGAATATAAGAAGGAAAAAAGATGAAAAGAGAAAGAAGCAATCACCAAGGTTATATGACAGGCACTACAGAGAACAGTCATTCCAAAACCCATCACACAAAATGATGCGACAAAAGAACGAGAGATGAAAAAGACAAACACATGCCCTAAACAAACCAAGCAGAAAAGCACAGCTGAAAGCTTTTTCAGATGTCTCATCTTTGGAGAAAATGTTTTTTGGTTACCAGAATTTTAACCAAAGCCCAGTCAGAGCCCAGGGAAAGAAAGACAGCAGATCAGTTAGTTCACTCATGCTGAGAGATCATTTAAAACCCAAACATATATTAGTATTGAATTAAAAAGCAAAAGCCACAAACACTACAGATTTTAATAAAAAAATGCATTTTAACATTGTTTTTTTAGGTACCTGTAGTATATATCCCTCCCGGCCGTTCTGCTCTCTCTTGCGGGAATCTTGAAGTTGTTCCTGTAAGATGCTGTTTTGTTGCTGAAGTATGGCCAGCTCTCTTTGCGCCTGACCCAACTATAAATAAACATCACAGTAATGCATGAGAGAAAAGTTATAATGAATTTATCAAAGAAAAAAATGACAATAGAAAATGAGCCAAGAAAGAATTGCTTCTTGAACCTCTTTTTCCAGTACGTTGGTCATCTCTTGTGGCTGGTGTCTCTCTCCAACAGGAGCGTTTGAGGTGTTACTGGTGGAGTTTCCAGTGATTGGCACCTGCTTTTCCTCTCTAAGGGGAGTGGTTTCCACCTGATGCCACCTCTGTTCAATCTCCACCTGAACGACTGTGTTCCTGCAGTCCGTCCGATGACTATCGACCTCCTGCGTGTCTCTGGGTTGGTCCATCTCCATCCTCGCCTGTTCCTGAGAAACCTTGTGGGGGATTTTTGAAGGGGGCTCTGACGCTGTGCTTGCATTGACTGTACCGGTCTGATGTGGGCACTCTTGACACACATACTCCCTGACTACTTCTTCGTTGTCTCGCTGTGACGGCTTGTTGGTATGATTAGTGGAGGTGATGGAGATGGGAGAGGAGGAGACTGAGGATGGAGAAGATGTGGAGTTGATTACTAAAGTATCTGCTCTCTTTCTTAAGGGTTGATCGCTCTCATTGTCCTGTCCCGGCCGAAACTCCGCCCAGTCGATGGTTTTAGATCGTCCTTCTCTCTTGGGTTTCTTGCGCTGATCGGTGGGAGGAGCAGAGTCTGTGATGTCATTACGTGACTTTTTGGTTTCGACTGCAGAGCTATTGGGTTGTGAAGAGTTAGGAGGGGGGTGGATAAAGTTTTCTTCCACATTTGATCTGCTGCGCTCCTCTGGAAGAGAACTGTGAGAGAGAACGTACTGGATAATAAATCAATACCTTAATGCATATCATATCGTACCTCACATACCATACAATATCATATACCATATTTCATATAATATGTCATATCATTTCACATGATATCATATCACATCATATATCATATCATATATCATATCATATCATATCATATCATATCATATCATACATTTACATTTATGCATTTGGCAGACACTTTTACCCAAAGCGACTTGCATTGCATTGTACTTTACATTTGTTTCTGACTATGTCTAAAACACACACGTGCACACAGCTAAACTACAGACAGTATAGTTTGATTAATGGTTAGTCGGGTGAGAAAAATCATCTGGTCACTGTATGGCATTTAACTGATGTCAGGCACGTCTGTAAACCCTCGGCATGTCTGTGGATTCTAAAACTGACCACTGATGCAATGCTCTTTTTCATCACCTTTAAAGAAGTAGGTGGTGTAACATGGCAACAAGAGGGAGAGACATTAAAGTGAGGTGTGAACATCATGTGTGTTGTTGTATAACCAACAACCAAAAACTAGAGGTGGTAACATCTTAAACTATACTTAATATTTAATAAAAAGAATAAAAGTCATTTATGCAGTCAAAACATTACGCTCACACACACACAGTAGTGATGTAACACACCCCAAAATAACTCTAGATGTAATTTCTGTCTCTGTCCATCTCTCTTATATTCAAGAGAGAGAGTCGCCAGTGAGGTTACATCACTACTAACAAATCACAGAGCGAGCACAGGAATAACTGACATATCAGAGAAGCCGGGACATCACGACAGCACATAACTAGAACTCAGCTCTGACATCACACATACACAAACAAACAAACAAACGCACACACACGGGTCAGAATAAGAGGAGGAAATGCAGACCTGGGCATAAGAACTGAAAGTTTCAGAGACACGTTTTTCCTGCGGCCGGAGGAATAATGCAGAAAAAACAAAAGAAAAGAAATAAAACATGAGTAAGAAATGAGAGAAAAATAAGATACAACTAGAGTGCTTTTTATGAACAGTTGAAAAGTGTTGAATGATTCAGAGGGTGAAAAATAAGTGTAGGTGCACTAAGATACATGAAAAGGATTTTTTTTGTGCAAGTTAGTATTTTGAGTTGTGAATCTTTTAAGGTGAATTGTGTCATTTCAGCGAAGTCAATAAACATTTTCATATACATTCCCAATATCTTCTGATTAATTCATCGCACAGATGAAAATCAAATGTCTGACTGTTTGATGTTCTCGTCATCTAAATGTGATGTTGAAACTCACCGCGTGACATCAGGAGCGATGGTGGGCCGCATGTTCTTCAAAATGGCCTGAATCCAGTTACGACGTATCCCAGAGGTCATTGCAGACAGTGTGAACGCTCCCTCCTTACTCTGAGAGGAAGACGAGCAGAAAGACAAAACATTAATACTAACACTCCTTCTGTTATACTGCTGTTAAGTCTGATTTAAAGAGCTGGGGGATATAAATACACCATCTTTTTAATTCCCTGATGTTTTACAAAACCGTGAAGAAACAATCCACGGCTCAAAAGGTGAAATCTCAAAAACATTTTTGTTGAAGTGCAACATTCTCGAGAGTGTTTAACAGCACACTTGTCATGTATCCAGTGCGTTCTGAAGCGTAAAGATAGCTGCAAGTTATATTTACAGTTGTTATTCATTTCTTGACACTGACGCCCTGCTGTTCGTCTGTACACAGAGACAGCCAACGCTTTCTGCTATTTCTGACATCTCGAAAATAACTTTCAAAATAATATCAGCTGAGAACCTGCAGTTATTTGCCACCTAGACAAACACAACATCAAGAACATCACGACGGCTTTATTATTAAAACACCACTCGGCGTGTTTAACCAAACATTTATATACTGTATACATTTGGACTTTTTTTTTAAAGTCTTTCGAACATGATACTACAGTATAACACCCATAGATCTATCTCATGAAGAGTACAGACGAAAAGCTAATGTGTTGTCACATGATGTTATTTTAGAAGGAAGTGACGATATCACAGCTATGACTGTTGACAGATCAGGTGACATTACTGATGAGACAATACAGCACACAGGTTACAGATAACATCACTGATGCTTTATTTAGGTGTAAAAACATATCGCTGATGTCTCACACACATCAAGACCTCAAGAGCCATGAGCTGGGCAGTCCAAATCTTACATCACAGAGTCATACGAAACCGTTGTTAAGGTTGTTATACACATATATTTTTGCACAAACATCCCTTACTACCTACTACTGCACACTATCATCCTCATCCTCACTTGTTTTCAGTCTTTACGGATCAAAATTCACTTACAAGGATCTGAAAGCCATAGTTCCTTTGGACTGGAAATTCCGTCACGTCGTAACACATGGACAGATCAATTTCTCCATCCACATCAGCAGCCTGAGAAACATGACAGATGTGTCAGACTATCACATGTATGAAATGTGTTAACATGTTACACTGTTTTAAATACGAACCTCCTCGGCGATCGAGTCTCTGTAGAACCTCAAGCTCTGATCCGTCAGGACAAACCAGTGTTTCTTCCACTAAAACCCAGAGAGAGAGAGACAGAAAAACAAATAGTGTCCATTTTAACTGAACTATTGCACAACAATAAGAGTTTGGGATATGAAATCCTGAAGGGCACTAGTAAAGACTTATTTTAGACTCACCAATCCATCTTCGTACAGTTTGGTCATCCATCCTTTCTTAAAGTTCAGCAGGTCAGGCTGAATGAGAAGTGATGAGAGGAAAAAATACATAATACAAAAGTAAAACATGTGAAATGAATAAAATGGAACAGCACATATACACATAGACATTGTTGTGAGATCTCAACAAGAGTTTATGTGCACGTGTGAATATTTGGAATATCTTTCATTCATGTATAATGATTGGGCACAATGCGTAAAACAGAATTAAAAATCTGTGTGATGAGAATTGACAGCTTGTCTTTTAATTTTCTTATTTTTGAATGTTTTTTTATTCATTTCTAAACTGTAGGAGTCAGTGCGTGTTGCTTCGTTTAAAAAATGTAAGATTTCTCCTCAAATGCATTATTTGACATGTTCTTCGTGTGGACCCCAGATTAAGAAACACTGTTATAGAGAACCTCTCACACGTTACAAATACAGCACAGTAACACTAAACACCTTATAAACATCAGCTGTCGGGCATCTGATTTACTAAATAAACCGTATAAACAAATAGTGAAAGTGAACTACAAAACTACATTCAAAAGTCCACGTTCACAGTTCTATATCAAACTACTATTACTGCTCAAGATTCACAAACATAGCTCACAAATCCATAAACAAACAACAATTTTCTACAATCTAAAACACTGCACCCTGACCAATTAGACCAAGTGTAGTAAAGGTGTAGTTTTATAAAGAGAGAGCTCTGGTCTGGCTGTTCAGGTTCACTGTACCTTTGTCTTGTTGAGTTTCATCTGTGACCTGTTCCTCACATGCTTCTGACTCACATTCATTCTTTCTGTCTGTATCAACATGCGTGTGAGTGTGTGTGCGTGCATGCGTGCGTGAGTGGGTGCATGTGCGCGCGCGTGTGTGTTTGAATCTTGGTGTCGCCGGTCCTAAAACTAAGCAAATGCTATTTATAATCAGGGGGTGGTGAGGTGGCTCTGGGTTGGGTTTGCATGGACCCAGTAATAACAGCTGAACGCGCGCGCACGCACACACACAAACACGCTCACACACACACAGCGTTGGCTAGGGCGTAGGTCCTACGCACAACCATAACTTGTCCTTAAGGTAGCACTGTCCGAGTAAAAGTGATTCCTGTATGTGTTTGTGTTCTTACAGTCATGAGCGTCTCGGTGGCTCTGCGGTCCAGACTTTTAGCCCTTCGGTATCCAGCATGCGATGAAATGGTGTCCGTTCGCCCTTTACCAGAATCCAATGAAAACTCCTGCAATAAAAAAGAAAACAAATGTAATACATGATGATTCTTACGAATTACAGCTAATTGGTCATCTTTAAAGGCGGGGTGTCCGATTTCTCAAAGCCGTTGTTGATGTTCAAATCACCAAAACAGACACACCCCTACCCCCATCTTTCGCTTTCGTCAGCGCTCGGCTCGACTAATGTCCGTCCTGTGCACTGTACACCTTACTGCTGATTGGCTACAAGGTTGTTTTGGTACTCGGCCCTACTTCGTCTCAACAAGCGTAATTCGGAAATCGGACACCCCGCCTTTAAATTTCATAATAAGAATAAGAACAACAGATTTAGTACAGGACTGCCTCACTGACACTCATGGGTTACTTGCTTTGCTAAACCTAAGTAAGTATATGACATGTATTTACACGTCACTGTCAACAAAAAATAATGTATACAATGAATTGTGGTCTGATATTAGGACAATAAACGGCACATTATAAAGCACCTGTTTCTGGTTAGAGAGGCGGCGCTCATTGCGCCCTGCTCTCTGATTGGCTGTTGAGGAGTAGGAAGGGGGGGGGTCTGTCGTAGAATTGGCCGTGTCCATTTCCTCTGGAGTGTCAACAGTGTCGTGACACTCAAACCTCTCGATGACTTGAGAACGTCTGCGGTAAAACACAGAGGTCAGGATACAAACAACAACAACAGTTAAAAAACATGACATCATCACTTGCTTTCCTTATGCTATTTTAGTCACTTGTATTCTGTTTTTAGCTGTGATAGAGGTCCAAGCAGAGATTTGAGCAGAAATTGGGTTTTCATCTGACAATTTGATGCACATTATATAATAAACAATACATTTCTACAAACCTCTTATCATAATATTATTATATTCCTCTAATTCTAATGTACATGAAACGTAAGCATGAGGAAGGATGTTGGAGTTTAATTCCTGAAAAATCTCTTCTATTCATCAGGGGTCAGTTTGGTAATTGACCTCAACATTGTCATAATTCACATGCAGTCACTTTTGCACTTTGGAACACAGACGAGCTTTATTGTCTCTTGTTGAGTGGACCTTATGGATGAGCTTCATGTTTGAAACTTTGAGACGTCTCTCAAATATTTGAAGTTATAACTGCACTCAGTGACATTATGCCATTACTATTTTCCCTGCTTATAACATTCCTCTGCTGTCTGATATCGATCACAAAATAAGACCAAATTAGACCTAAACAGTTTCAACAACTGAAATTTCCTAAATCACAACTAATAAGCTCTCCCTATTCTTCATAAACATTTACTCAGAAACTTTTAATTAAAGTCACAGAGTGCAGCTGTGACACATCAGAGGAGACCTGGCCCTCCCGGCTGAGTCTGGTTTCTTCCGAGGTTTTTTTGTCTCCATTTATTCATCATTGGAGTTTGGGTTCCTCGCCACAGGGCCGTGTTGGCTTGTTCACCGGGAGACTGCATTTATTAGATATTATTTATTAGAATGATCTTGCTTGTTCTATAAACACCATGCACTGTGCTGTGTTTACCTTTTCTGTGTTTTTCTTATTTTCTCCTGTAAAGCTGCTTTGGAACAATGCACATTGTAAAAAGCGCTATATAAATAAAATAGAATTGAAAAATGAGAATCAAGGATGTTAGACAGCCTGTCGTAGACTTGCTTGTAGAGGAGAGTGAAGTAAGCTGAGCTTGAGATGATTTAAAAATGAAATTCCTTTACCTGCCATAAAGAAACAAGTTACACTGACATGCTTGTAAAATGCATCTCTCGGTCTCAACAGTTTTCTACACTGATGAGATGGCACATCTTACCCCACTCCCCCCTATGATTGATAAAGAGCAGATGGTGGAGCAGAAGGGCAGACGTAGGAAACCAGCGACAGCAGAGCCCCACACCGTCAGCGAGAGTAATGCATTAATCCCTGTGTCCACCCTTGTGTTAGTGTGCACTTCATCTTTCAATGCTCATGTGTTTGCTTTACAGATTGTGTGTGTGCTATAGTTCAGCCCCAGCAAGTGGAATGAAAGTAAGCAGTGGGCGTGGCAGTGGGCGTGGCAGGGCGTGGCACAGGGCAGGAAGGGCAGAGTATCAGAAGATTGCCTGAAAAAGAGAAGAAACAGATAAAAAAAAGCGACAAAAAAAAGAGCAGAAGAGAGAAAGAAATGAGCAGAGAAGTTTCTCCTTCAATCACAGATTCAGAAATGCATTGAAGGAACAGTTCACCCAAATATAAAACTCACAGACATTCCACAGCTTTGCGTAAGGGACACGCCCAAAATATAAGTCATCGTTTACGGTTAATCTTTACCTCGAATGGCCTCTTAAACACAGAGACCAGAGTCAGTGAGTTGAAAAGATCTGACCAAATAAAACATGCGGACACAAAAAAGAATGAACTATGCATTACAAAAATCCCTCACATATGTCGATATGTTTTTTGATTGTTTGGATCCACTATGAAAGTTGAAAGTAAATTTTTATTTTTCGGTGAACTAGGC
This sequence comes from Triplophysa rosa, assembly GCF_024868665.1. Lineage (NCBI taxonomy): Eukaryota > Metazoa > Chordata > Actinopteri > Cypriniformes > Nemacheilidae > Triplophysa > Triplophysa rosa. The sequence continues at coordinate 2,072,301 of NC_079912.1, read as the reverse complement.
CTTGACAAAATGAAAGATTAGATGAAGGTTCAGTTTAACACAAATCTCACTAGGTGGCGCTAAAGCTGCAGAAATGAGATGAAGCTCATAGTAATGATTCTTCACAATCTCTGACTGTCAGTCAGTTGTCTGATAAAGACTCTTTTGTTGGTACCAGCGGGTGGAGATGTGACCTCTAGACTCGCTTGGAGACGTGTTGTCTGGAAGCAAGCGAGCAGATTGTGTTTTATGCGGCTGGTGTAACTTCACTTCATTATTCTGTACCGATGATAAACTATTAAAGCTGTTAAACATGAACGTTCACTTCAATAAATATAGCTTTCCTGTGGCTCAGTGGTTAGAGCATGGCGCTAACAAAATGTATAATACAATGCAATGTAAGTCGCTTTGAATAAAAGCGTCTGCCAAATGCATAAATGTGAATTTAAAAGTAATAAATACTTCAGGTGTTTGTGTCCTGGGCTCTGTTCCAAATGCTCGATTGCATGTCTAGGCAACATGTTTGGTTTCGTAGGCATGCAAATGTTTAATGCAAACAGTGATACTCGATTTTTACACTTTCTAAAGAAAATATAAATGGTGCTTTACTGACACAATATTGGGCCATCCTTACTGTTTGCCATGACATTCCTATATAGTTGCTATATGATTCCTATAAGTATTGTGTTTACTAGGGCGTTCTGGATGACTGCGTTGTGTTTCGATTGCCTGCTCCCTTAGAAGTCAGCTGCCCAAAGAGGGTTTGGAACAGAGCCTGTGTGTGTATGTAACAGTACGAGCTGGTCACCTTCGTTCCAGTCCAAACAGTCGCTCGACTTCCTCTCTGCCCGGGCTCCTCGTGCGCGCTCGCACCTCCTGGCGTCTCTGACTGGATCGGAACGCTTCCCGATGATTGAGTCGTTTCGCACGGGGCACGTCCGCCAGGGCGGCGTAACCCTGCCCGCCTCGGCCCGCCCTGCCCAGTGCTCCGGCCGGAGCGCTGTGTTGCGTGTTCTGCTCAGAGTCTAAAGAACTCTGGGATGAGGACAGTGATGATGGGAGGATGTTTGTGTGGCACGTGTGTGTGTTTGTGTCAGGTCTCGAGGTACAGTGTTTCGTGTTTGACGAGGGTTGGAAATCCAGTGATGGGCTGTCCACAGAAGTGTGTGCGTCAGATGAATGATGCTTGTCTGATCTGTTCGGTCTTTGCATGCTGTGTTTGTTAGCGTTCGGAGGAACACACGCATCACTGAGAGCGTGCGTGTCACGTGACGTGTGGGTGTCATGTGACGTGTGTGTGGCCTGTGAAGAGTTGTCTGGAGAACTGAAGACTTCTGGATAAAATGAGAGATACCTGGAGCGAGAGGTGGGGAAAGAGGACAGTTCTTGCTGTCGTTGATGTTGTTCTTCCTCATCTTCTGGTTTGTTTTTCTCTAGAGAAAAATATCCGCTCTCCACCCGTGGCTTACGACCAACACCCAAGTTCACAGAGTCTGAGTGGATAAAGACAGAAAAATCACACTTACAACCTGTAAACAAAGTTTTTGACACAATATAGTTTCAGCAGTTCCTGTTGCGAATCACAAATGATTATATTTGATGACACTTATGACTAACAGTGAGTCTAACTGACTTTTATAAGGCTTGTGTCCCGTGGGAGTGATTGTAAATTACATGTTTTCTTAGTTCAATGGTTTTTCCCAGAAATCTGTGGTCCGGTGACTATTAAAGTCCCAGTGAAATTAAAAATGACAATTCTTATTTTTTCATGAAATATTTTTCCTCAACTGGAGTGGGACCATAGACTGTATAAAACATGGACGTAGTGTCTGTGACGTCACCCGTAGGTTTCTGAGGAGCTTGAAGCTTAAAGTGGGCAGAGCCGGCCGTCGCCATCTTAGCAGCGCGTCACTCCCCGATAATCGAAAATGGGCAAAGAGGCGGAACGTGGTTGGAGCTGAGGCGCCTGGATGCTGAAACCACTTGTCACTCATGTGGCCACGCACCTAATTTGCAGAATTTAAGGCTTAATATAAGTTAAACGGGTGAGTTATAAAAAAAAATTCACCCTCCTCACAGTTGTCATGAAGGGTAAAATTAGCTATATAGACCAAAATCATTTTTGTACGAGGCCGTAAACGTGTTTTATTGTGCTGTAAAGTTGCCCGTTTCAACATGGGGCTCAATGAGATTCTGCTCTCTTTTGGAGCCAGTCTCTAGCAGCCAGCCGATGAATTGCAGTTTAAGTCACTTCCGTGTTGGTTTCACGAGAGAGATCGGAAGGTTGCCACTTGAGACACACTGAAAAGCTTTTTTTAAATAGTAGGGATAATATTTTTCAGACCAACAACAGAAAAAAACACTTTCAGTGTTCACCCAAATAAGTGAAAAGACCCAATACATTTTACCAACGTTTTGACAACATGATCAAATAGCAACCAGGGTAAAGTGAGAGGTGTGTACGCTTTCATCTGTTAATAATAGTATTCTGATTCAAATACTGCTTTTTTTGTCCGAATATTTTCAGTTGCCGGACATTCAGTGCATATCTAATAAATAGCCAATAGCTTTGAGTTCAACAGCTGAGAAAACCCACACTTGACACCTTGTACCATATGTGTGAAAGTGATGAAGACACTTTATATTCAGCTGTGGAATATCTCACACATACACCTGTATATTCGGTCAGAGATGCTATTTATTATTACAGAAGTGAGGACAAAAATGACATATTACAATATTTATAGTCAATATTCCCGGAAGACAAAGAGCAATCATTTTTAAAAGGCCATTATCCGCTAAACATTGGATTTGCAAACTTTAAGAAACGCACTAGCTACAAAATGGAGTCTTCTTTGGCTCAGGTCTGTGCGTGTGTGTGTGGTTACCCTCTGAAAGTTGGCTCAGACTGCCGGTACTGCAGCTTGTCGGTATCGTGGCTCGACTCCATGTTTCTTCCTGCCACAGAGAGGCGCGGGTGGACGGCACACGCTCAGCATTTGCTATAGTGCTGGGCAGACACACCATACTGCTGCTGGTGCTGGTGACTGTAACCTTCGCAGGACCTGGTTCCTGAGCACAGACAGAAAAATCATCTTTAACTAACCCCAACTCAAACAAGAACAAAGAGTCTTTTGATGTCAAGAACACCTGTGTGTGTGTGTGTGTGTGTGTGTGTGTGTGTGTGTGTGTGTGTAGACAGATAAGGCAAGCACATGAATGTAACTGTCTAAACTTGCAGGCCCGTAATAAATGAGCATTTGTGGTATGATTTCATACACACACTGATTTACGCACAGCACCACACCCCACCCAAACACACACAAAGATTAACGTTCGGTGTCTTTCCTGTTTCCACTCGACCGCCCAGTAATACCTTCTTGATTAAATCATAAAATCACTCAACACATTTCTGCATAAAATCACACGCATAAGCTGCCCAGGGTCCCAGTGACAGCACACACACACAGTTGAATTTATTATTGGACAAATAAAAACGCAAATATTCCCGTCAGTGACATGTTTGACAGTTCCAGTCAATTGTATTTTCCCCAAAAACACCCAGAACACATACTGACGACTTTGGCACTGCGCTCTGATTGGCCAGAGACTTTTTTTAGACTTACAATAAACCCATTCATGTGCTGCTGGGAACATCGACCCGTTAGCAGAGCAGTAGCCTGACAAAACACATGGCAGAAGGTCAGACTAGAGAGCAAACCGACCCTGACAATACAAACCCATCTCCACATCTCTTCATTCAACTTCATATCAATTGACATGAATAACATTTAATATCATCCAAAAATGTTGTTGAGATTAGAAAATGATTTTTTGTTGAACCGTTTTGTATGGCTCTTTTGTAAGCTGTTTTCTAAAGCTGTCTGTTCTAGAAAAACGTATCATAAAATACTGTGGTTTGTGTGCCATGTGTGCAACCTTCAGATTTCAAAGTAGATTTTTGGGGGTTTGTTGTGGCATTATCAGGTGAGCAATATATTTGCGGAGGTTTTGCGTCTGTGACTTCTTTTGATGCCGTCATGCCCCACTGACAAAAAAATCATTATTTACTCTCATGTCGTGAGTGTGTACTTGTGAAGCGTGTGCACATACATGTGACGTGTGTGTACATGTGAGACGTGTGTGTGTACCTGTGGAGAGGGCGTTTCTACTTTACGTTTCTTCTTCTGGTTTTGTTTGTTGGTTCGAGGAAACACCATAAGCGCTTCCTGCCACCTGAACACATAAACAGCATTTAGTACAATACTCTGTCTGAACACTAATCACACAACTCATTACTTCACTCATTCATTTCTAAAACTGAACCCTTATCAACCACATGAACATTCTGAGGACACACACAAACCGTCCTTCGAGTTCATCACATCAAAAATATAAACATCAAGTGAGTGTTTAAATGTGTATAACTGCTCGATTACTGATGTCTGTTACCGTCACCGTAGTGTGAAAACATGGGGTATGTTTCTGGAATAATGTGAATAACTATCAGACAGTTTCCGCAATATGTCAAATGTGAGATATGAAACCTCACAGTTTCAACAATCGTATGTGTGTGTGACTCACCCATGTATGACCTCTTTGTTCTCAGCACGTATGTAATGATCTTTCTCTGGTGTGCAGATACACAGTGAATACTTCTGTCCCGAGCGACTTTCACCATCCACAACATCCACACACTGATTCAGGTTTATAGTGCCCTGTGGAAGAGTGCTGGCCTGAAACACACACACAAACAAAATATTACACTAAGACAGGTGACACTTAAACATGTCAATGTCAAACAAACCAAGACCTGCAAGTGCATTCTGGTTTGTGTAATTCAGTTATTACAGTAACTGTGTGAGTGTGTTTTCTTTTCCAGTCTTTTGGGTATTGTGTGTGTGTGTGTGTGTGTGTGTGTGTGTGTGTGTGCGTGCGTGCGTGCGTGCGCATGTGTGTTCTGTCAACCGGGTTCAGGAGATTCAGGAAGAGGAATGTTTACACACATAATTTAAATACTAAGACATTGACTCGCTTACTATGTACTGTACTTCCTTCTGTATAGTATACAATGAACACAGCCTATCATGAGAAAGTAAAACAGTGCATAACAGTGCACATTTGTAGTATGTTGCATGTTAATCTTGCATTTTTAGCAATATGGTAAAAAGATCACATTTGAACACACACTTGAAAAACACTTAACTAAAGTTCAGAAATCAAACTAGAAATGGCAGCTCAGGTTAACCGCATTGCACTGTGGGATACAGTATGGCAAAGGTCGCCCAGGTGTTTTATGCACACAGATGTACATATGAAGAGTTTGGTTCCAAAATGAGATGACTCCGTTTTTAAAAATGTTCAATAATCATGTTTTTTATTGTGATTTATTGTGTTAGTCAGCTGTATTTTTTCAGTTATTATGGCTTAAATCAAAACAAACAACTGCAGTTTGATTGATATTAATTGGAATGCACAATAAAAAAACATGATTTTTGGACATTTTAAAAAATGTTTTGGAACCTGCAATAAAACAAATCCAATTGCATGTAGGTGATAATATTTTATACTATTTTTATACTTTAAATATCAAATCAAATAGAAAAATAAGGCATGAACCATGCTGAATATAATCTAGTTACAAACAAGTACATACAGGTATGTATACGGAACCATTTGCATTGTAAAAAGAGCTATAGAAATAAATGTGAATATGTTCTATGTACATAACACACACAGTTTTAAACTGGTTAATTCTCCATGCATTGCTCTCTTGTTGCCTCCTCCAACATTCTCTACAAGTTTCTTTCTCATTTTCTTTCCCAACATCTCTACACATCACATCCTGATGAGCTACAAGATTCCTTTTCTGCTGTGCAGCCAGCGTTCACACACACACACTCACAACAGAAAAGACTGACACATGCAGAAACCGTGACCAAGCAACATACACACACTCAAAAGAAATTTGGAAAGACGGACACACAAACAACCAGAAAAAAAGGGTTTCACAACACGTTTCTTTTTTTGAAGTTGCATATTTAGCATATTTAACTACCCTTCATATGTTATTTTTGTTAACCTGTGGGTTGTACAAACAAAATCAGCTTGTCTTTAAAACTGTTTTATGTTCATGTTTACAGATCAAAGTTCCTTATATTCAAATACAGAAGTCACTCACGTCTGTTCTCTATTTACAGCAGGACAAATCTTGCCAAACAATCCAATTTACTCATTTTAGGCAAACTTTGATCATACATACTAAAATATTACTTCAAATCAAATATTCAGAACAGAATGCAAGTTCATGGTGGTCATATTTGGGAAACAAACGCTCAAAAAACTTAACCGTGTAATGAACAGTATTAAAACTAATTTTCTTTCGCTCTGCACCTCGCGCTGTCTTTAGAGAAGGAGTCCTGGGAACGCAGCCCGACTGACCGAGCGTTTTGCGCAACACAAAGAGACTGCTGAATCGGAGTTCAGCAAAGCAAACGCCGCCAGAGTTTTAACCCCCGACCTGCCAACAGGTCAACATCACCGGCTGATTCTGAGTCTAACTGTTTGATTGAGGTTACTGGGGTCGTACACTACAGCATGTGCATGTTCAACAACCACGAGCCCTCCAATCACATCACACACTTGTACAGATGCAACTGGTCTGAAAATAGCAGCAAGCCTTCTGTTCTAATCTTCTCATCATCCTGTGTTTTCCTCCTACACATCTCTATCTCTCTTTCTCTCTCTCTCAGTGGATGAAGTCCAGCGGAGGCGGACAGCACAGAGGGAAGTGAGGGGAGTCAGAACAGTAGCGAGAAGCAAAGTGAATCTTAGGGTCTTTAGGGTCAACGTGGGGAAGAAAATAGGAAAATAAATTAAAACGCCTTCTAAATCTGATTTAGAAGCCGTTGCTTTATTGCATTCCTCCTTTACATGCGGTAAATAAAGTAGCTTAATTTGTAGTTCATTGGTAATGAACGTGCTGTATTCCCGTTTGTGAAAAATAATTTGTTATTATCAAGTAGTTTTAAAAATTGTTTTGAGGCGAAATCTGGTCTAGTATTGTACGGCACAGCATTGTTACGTGATGTTTAAGAAAAATGTCCATTCATTTTACTATTTGTGGCTTGTGTTTTGAAAATGATGTTCCCCTGCATTTCAGACATTTTGCCTAAACACATTTATTTTGCACATTGTGACTTGATTCTGGCTTACTTCTTCTCTACTTTCCTATAACCCCCCCCCAAAAAAAATCTTAGCTTCATATACTGTGATAGGCTGACTGAGACCAGTTGTACTGCACCTATGCATTGTTGTTCTTTTGTTGCACAAATTGCTTCTACTGTTTTTCCCCTACTTTGTACGTCGCTTTGGATAAAAGCGTCTGCTAAATTACTAAATGTAAATGTTATTTCGTTTCATTTCTTATTTTTATTTATTATAAAGGTATATTCTGTTTTAAACAAATTCTGTAAATTAATGTGTGATTGTTTTTTGGTGCATCGATGTTGCGCTGCACTTTGCGCTGTACCCTTAACCACCTGGTTGAATCCTTAGTCGGGGACACCCCATCTAACTTTGAGCGGAGAAATACAATATCTGATTCAATCCTGATGGATAAAAAAGCTTTCCTGTGGCCAGTGGTTAGAGCATGGCGCTAGCAACGCCAATGTCGTGGGTTTTATCCCAGGGGATTGCACATAGTCAGAAACAAATGTCTAGTACAATGCAATGTAAGTCGCTTTGGATAAAGCGTCTGCCAAATGCGTAAATGTAGATGTAAAATCTGTATGCCACACTTGTCGTTTTCTCAGAAATGCATCAGAAAACAGTTGAACGGATACGTCACAGGACATTAAGTTTTCCATTAAATGTTTCTATGAATTGCAAATTTCTTTTTGTCATGTATACATATTGTACATGAAAAATGAATATTCTGGACTGTTTTCCAGGTAGAGAAAGACTGTAAATGTTAAATACGCTAAATATAGTTCTGCTAGATGTATTTTGTAAACTTTTAGAAGGACACCAACATATTCACACAATACCTAAATCTAACATTCATTTATATAGGGCCCTTAAATTAAAAAGTTTATATTATTTATTGATAGTGACACATTGATAAAATAACTATGCCATTGTCTGATATCTAATGATGAACTTAAAATGTTCCTGTAGTTTGTTAACTTTAGTAAATTAACTTGCTAACATGAGCTAACGTTGATGTAGTTAGAATTTATTAATCCTTGTTAATGTTAATGTTAAAACAGTTTTTCATGTTCAAGGTGCATTAACTAATGTTAACAGTTACAATGTTACAGTTACAACTGAAATGTATTAGTAAATGCTAAAATTAACATGCACTATGATTTAAAAATGACGTAAAAGTATTGTTCATTGTTAGTTCATTAGCTAATGCATAACCCTTCTTAAGAAATACAACTTTATTAGTATCACCAAATACATTTGTGCTTAGGAGTTTTATAGGAGTCACAATGCAAATCATAATGCTCTTAAATACATACAAAATATATATAATATAACATGTTTTGCATAAAGGCATATTGCTTTATTTATATAAGAGTCAAACCCCCGACACATGCTCGTTCCCCTCTTTCTCTCTCTTATCTGAAGGTGACATTTCCAAGGTCATTTCTTCTAACCACCTGACTACCTGCCCGGTAGATACCATCCCAACCCATCTCCTCCAGGTAATCTCTCCAGCGGTTGTTCCTGCTCTGACCCACATTATCAACTCGTCTCTCACCGCAGGTACATTTCGCACAGTCTTCAAAGAGGGCCGTACCCTCAATGGGGAAAAAAGAGAATAATGGTTCAAGTCTTCCTCTCAGGGAGGTCATTTAGAATATCCTGGAGAGGTGAGGTCTCTGAGTCCCAACATCTCGATACAGGGGTGCCTCAGCGCTCAGTGCTTGGACCGCTGCTCTTTTCCATATACAGTACATGACATCCCTAGGTTCTGTCATTAGGAAACATGGCTTTTCCTATCACTGCTATGCGGATGATACACAACTCCACTTGTCATTTCAGCCTGATGATCCGACTGTTTCTGCACACATTTCAGCATGCCTGAGTTACATTTCTTTAAAGCGGCCCTAACACACACGGTTTCTGCCAATCTCATATTAATCTTGAGTACCTATAGAGTAGTATTGCATACTGTGTATCTTCGAAGAGTATTTAGTTTGATCACATTTATAAAAGATAGATACAGCTGTACGATTATTTCCGAAAGCATACGGCGCGTGCGGGGCGGAGGGGTAGGCTGAACTAAAGCACGTGCGCACTCATTGCAAACAAAACACAGACATCAGTTTCACTCACCGCATGCGGTTCATGTCCGGCATCTTTTAGCGCTGGGACGGCTCCATATATCACTTTCAAACCATCTCCAAATCCAGCGTTATATCCACCGTTTACATAACATTCATCACCCAAATGCAGTGAACAAACAAACACATGAACTTCGCGAACGTATGCTCTCTCTCTCTCTCCTGCACACGAGTGAAAGTGACGTCTGCGCATGCTCCTTCTCCTGCTCTCCTTGCTGCTGCGTGGGCGTGCCGCGTGCTTTTCTGGGAGAATTGTCCAATAAGAGACTAAGAAAAATTGTTACGAAACAGTTTTATATATTCGAAAAAAACTTTCCGAAACATGTACGATCGCTGGGGGAGTGTATCAAGCACAGAAATACTATGTTATACGCCCAACTCATTTTTTGACAAGTTGACCATGTTAAGCATGAGAAGACAGCACGTTTAACATTGTAAAGAAGTCAGAATGCATGACACACCGTCAGCACCTGACTGATTAGTTCTGACTTCTATTTTTCTTCTACTCATTCTATCCTTAAAAAAAAAAACGTAGCTTTGTATAATGTGGTAGGCTATATGAGACCAGTTTAACTGCACTTATGCTTTTTGTTGTCCTTATGTTGTTCAAATTGCTTCTATTGTTTACCTTATTTGTAAGTCGCTTTGGATAAAAGCGTCTGCTAAATGACTAAATGTAAATGTATACTATAAATACTTATTTCTTTCTCATGAAGTATGACCCAAAAGACTGTAGGATTCGATCAGTTGTTATGGAAACGCACAATGCCGTGTATCTATAAATACTGTGTGTTGCTCAGAATGTATTTACATTTAAAGAGAGCGTTCAGTCAAAAGCAGACATCTTCATCTCTAATGAACACCTGTTTCTGATGGGACCACCACAATGAAAACCCTGCTGTCACACGTCAAAATCACATGCATTACAGATGCTTTTCAAGTGTGTCTGTGTGTGTACAAGAGCAGGGGTCATCCAGCTACAACGTCTGTCACATACAATACACTTTAAAAAGTTCAATTTTTGTTTAAAAAATAACTTCCCATTCTAGTAACTTATCTTCTTTGCATAACCAAAATGATAATAACTTTTTGTCATATTACAGCAGACTAAACTAGATGGATGTTCTTATCAATAAAACAAATCTAAATGTTTTTTTCTTTATATTTTGGGGTGAAATATGTGTGTTAACCCATGAGATTCATCCACAAACTGTCTTTGTAGCACAAGTTACAAATGTTCTTCCTCAAAAACTGATCAGTGTGGAAAATGCATGTAAAATCTCTAAGTATTTAATAAACCGCCATATCTACAAGACAACCTCACCCCTCCCTTGTCAAATAAGACTTCGCTCTATCTCTGCGTGTTTTGTATGCATTTCTACAGAAAGAGAAGAATCTGAGCAGTGTGTACATTTCTCTCCGCTCCTACGAGCGCAGAGGACACAGATGGATTGTGGGTAGCTGAACGGATGTAACACTGCTTCACCCACACACTAGCACACAACATCATCAGACGAGTCAGGTCGGATCTTGCCTGGCTTCCTCTATGCAGTAAAGATGGACCTCATGTTCCAGTTATTCCAAACTACACACACACACACAGTATTGTTTATGTAAACCAACACGCACACACAAAAGGGCTCACGGTCACGTGTGGGCTGAAGAGGCGCTTAATAACAATCACTAACACGCATGAATGCAGATGAATCCCAAAAGCGTTTTATCCTTTATGCTGTTTTTCATCAACCCATCGCTCTATTATTGAGATGAAAGAGAGACAACGAATACACAGAAGCAGAGACGAGCATCTAGTCAACTATGCAACCACCATCAGCTAAACATTAAGGAAAATAGAAATGATAACCTTTTGACAAAATTTACCATATATCTTAAAATGTATGTATAATTTTCTTTCCAAACAGAGAAACTATAATGTCAAGCAAACAGCTGTCAGAGTTGCATCTCATTCCAAAAACCCAGAATCATAGCAGGTTTGTGCACTGTATACATCCCTAATATACATGAATATATACACAATATAGGAGTCAAGCACTTGAATAAACATCCTGAAGGCCTGTCAATACAGTGCCGCCCACAGACCGCACATAAAACATGACAACACACACACACATATATGAAGATAAAAGCGAGTGAGAATTGAAGTGTGTCAGAAGCGAACATCATATGCACCTGTTTTTCTGAAGGTGACACGGTGGCAGTCCTGGTTAACTTTCAACCAAGCAAAAAACTCTAAACTAGGCGAGAGCAGAAGCTCAGACACACTCACCATGTCATCTAGCGCGTAACGCAGGAGTCCATGCTCATACAGAAGGAAAAAGCGTCTCTGCCATTTCTGCAAAGAAGGAAATCAGGGCTGCATGAGTGAAATGTGACGCCATCGTTCCTGATCTCGTACAAAACACTTTCTTGGTTAGCAATTCTGTTCATGTTTTATTTAAAATATTTTAACTGTAGTATACTGGCATTACATTGAATTATGTTTTCAGCCGCTTCGGTTGACCACTGCACACCACATAAAAATGACTTTATAGGTTTTTAAACACAAAAAAGTAGTTTTGTGGTTTTAGTGCATGTCTGTTACCTCGAGAACATTTATATGCCAGTATACCGCTAAAGACAACAAAATATACACATTTAAACTTCAGATCTCTGTTCCAAGAAATTGAAGCAAAAACACTGATTATACATCCTGCACTTGACAGATTTTTGGCAAAAGGAATACTCTTCTAAACTCTCGATCACCCATACAACTAGCAGCTAGCAAATCATTATTCATGGCTGTGACATGATAATTTCATGGTGTGTTTAATGTGTAATTGTGGGTTGTTTTTGTAGTCTTTCCATCTTGTTTGTCAATCTGCGATTTCCTGTTCGCAGTAGAAATGTTTCCCATCCCACAAACTCTCGCCGCTGCTGTTTCTCACGAGCTCAGCTTGAGACTGACCGAGAATGAGTCAGCGACTCCGCTGCCCCCTCACACACACACACACACACACACACACACACACGCAATCTTGACTTCTTTCCCCTATAACAAGCATACACACACACACACACACACACACACACACACACACACACACACACACACACACACACACACACACACACACACACAAATACACACAAATACACACAAATACACACTGTTTGTATTGAATGTAATACATGTGGGAAGAGAATGTTGATTTAGGGACTCACAAACTTCTAGAATGCATTAAAGATAGTTTTTTAATCTGTCAAGTCAAAAGTGCAGCATTCATACGCATTCAGTCGAGGGTCTTTTGTTTTCAACATTAGAGTCGTGGAGCCAACGAGAGGTACAAACCCGTGATCGGTGGAGAGGATTGTCAAAGTTTGTTCCCTCGGGTGCCAAGAGCAGCCATCCTCCATAGATGGGTTTAGCCTTAAAGACAGAACAACCACAGCATTAAAACAATTTAAATTCAAGACAAGTGACCAACTTCTACAGGACAACTCACAGTCCATTCACTGACCATCTGATGAGTAATCCAGAAAAAAAACTACCATGGTAAAAAACAAACCCTGAGGAAGAACTTGATTTGTAAAAACCTGCCAGGTGATGCAAGACAGACAGTATACTATATTTGTTCCGTTAAATCTTTGAAATAATCTGTATTTTGGGCAAACAGAAGTTGTTTTCATCGGAGAAAGTATTTTAACATCAAACAAAAGTTAGCTGGGGCACTGCCAATGCATGTGACCCTCGTTTGACTCCAGAAGAATGGATTTGTTATATTAGCAAAACTGAATCATGTATGGGAGCAAAACAACCCCAGAGGAACATGTTATTGCTCAGCGGTTGAGCTCAAAGAGCAGGAGACTTACTGGAGGTACCAGATTCAATTCAAGATTCAATTTAAATGAAATCTGGACAGCACAGCTCAGATGATGTAGAAAAAGTTCATGTCGAGATCTCTAATTTCTGATTGCACATTTGGTGTCATGGTGAAGGCAATGCATCATCGTAACATTTGGGTAACAAATAGCATCACATTCACAAAGAACCAAAATCGAAGCATCCCTAAAACTTTGCTACCATATAAGCAGTGGAATTTCATCAAGAAATGCAAATCTAGTTTCTCCTGAACTTCTGCTAATGGGAAAGATTGTGCTCTGGGAAATCACCGTCTCTCTACGGCTCTGATGACGATGAAAGAGAGAAAGAGAAAGACAGAGGGGTAATGTAGGACAGATTTTCCTCTTCAACAGCTAAACTCTGTTTTCTTTATTTTTACAGTCCCCTTTGATTCTCATAACAGCAGAACTGAGCTCTGAAAGTCTTACTCTGTGTGTTCATGAATTGTAATAGCGTGGACATGAATATGTGTGGAATGAACAATTCATGAAAGGTGTTTTGACATCTAAAGGCTAATTCACACTGACTCGACGAACGGCAACAAACGCTGTCAAATGCACTAATGTAAATTAGAACGTCCGTGTTTGCTGCTGTTCATCAGATAAGTGTGAAGTCTAAGTTCGAGTCTAACACAATTGCTAAAGTATTTCTAGGTTGTTTCTTATGCACATCTAAAAGCACAAAAACCCTGATGACTCATCCTGCACTTCACAGATTTTTGGCCAATCAAATAACTCCCGGTGTGAATTAGGGTCTAACACAAAATTAGAGGTGGTTTCTTATTGGCTTGGATCAAAAGAACCCAAGTTTCTTACATATTCTGGTTTGTGTCTTTTCTTTAACATGATAAACCAGATCGCCTAAAATCAACAATGCTTGTGAAGAATCCCATGTGAGGATCATATCTGCAGCATGAATCATATGGGGCCTGTGATATACCCAGTTTACTGGGTTATAGGTTTGTTCATGTGAGCTAATAGCATTATTAATGCTAATTAAAATGTGTCTGTACTAGTCAAATTACTTCCGTCAGATGAACCAGAGAGCTTTGCGTCATCGTTTTCATTTCACAGTTTAACTGTAAGATGAAGCACTCGTATTCTCACCATATAATCATGCATCTCATTCTGACCTGCTGGTCTAACTTCTCATTTCATATTATCCACCATAATCACCTGCCTGCTGTCGTCTGCAGAGACTTTCATACAAAGACATAATAACTCATTCTAAACACACATCCACTATCCTGCTATTCTTCTTTTGATAACCATCCAAACAATACAGACAGACGACCGGCAAACTGAGGCCACATCACGTCTTTAACATACTGGAGACCCAGCTGCGGTAATTTGTGAGGATACAGCGGGACTGTTCTGGAAACCCCCGCGTCTGCGGGAGGCCTTACAGTAAATGAGTTCTGGTGCTGGAATCAGGATCCGAAATAGATCCGTTATTATACGTGAGGAATCTGGGGTCTATTCGCTGCCTAATATATCTCGTGAAACCACACCAAATGCCTCAACAAATGAGTCATTTAGAGGAAACTATAGACAGGGTTCCAATCCTCCTGAAGTAACCTGAGGTTAAGTGTCTCGATTAAGATCGTAATGCGATTGAACCTGCAGCCTTTTACAAGGCCAGATCTTTAACCACTCAACACCACCTAAACCTATACACCGCAAAAAACACAATCTGCACACATACAATTTAGCAGATGTGCTTTAAATGAACTTCTTACTGAAGGTTTAGTTTCACTCAGATGTGTTTAGGGTTATAGCTCAGTGGTTCTCAAACTGGGGGCCCCAAGATGGATCCAGGGGGGCCACAGATTTTGTGGCATTTTATGAAATATAGAAATGTATAATACATTTTATCCAATCAAACATCAGAAAAATTAGCCCACCAACCAAAAGAATTGATGTTGCAGCATTATATAACTGAATATGTTTTTGGTTTAATTACAATTTTAAGATTATGTTGAGTTTTTTGGGGGGGCCGCAAAGTGATGCACCCTACACAAAGGGGGCCTTACAGCAAAAAAGGTTGAGAACCACTGTTATAGCTCATAAATCAATCTTTCCAGGGTTGAAATATTTAACCTTTTAGACGGTTTTGGCTCCCTGAAAAGACATTTATTCAAAGGTCCTTAAAATAATAATTTCTTTCTTTTTTTTGTAATCGAAAGAATCAAAAGATTATTTTTCTTCAACAAAGATTCAACTGAGAAACAGAAAGGTTCTTCATATGTGCAATGTTATTTATGGTACCCTTCATCCAAAGTTGGTTCTTCTATCTATCGCACCATGAACAACTGTTTTTTAAGAGTATACCTGCCCAGATCTTTAGCCAAAAACATACTCCCCAAAACCAGATCAAAGGTTTATATCTATCTGTCACATTAACTCAGTATCTTCTGACAGGTGACTTGTGTATCTAATGCCTCAGGTGACACAACAACATTAATTAATAATAATGACTAATTAGTCTATTTAGCTGACACTTTTATGCAAAATGATTGACAAACAATCTGTCATGGGATCAGAGCCACAATCTAATCAAAGTTACCAGAGCAAACCATCACACAACACAAAACCAAACCAAACCACCAACTGTTTTAATTAGTGACAAACGTGTGCACACGGGTAAAACAAAAGTACCATGGTACAGTGATGTCATCACACGCTAATATCATAACACGATCACAACATGCCACAGTAGAATGACAGAAGGTTATGAGGTATTTGACAGTTCCCACACAGAGCTTCAGTATAATATTTGCAGGTATATTTATGACCTGTGTGAAGTCTAGTTAGTCACTCACTAGTTAGTATGAGGTAATGTTTGTTTGCAGGTATGCGTGTTACCTGTGTGAAGTCTTCATCACTCAGCAGGTGCGCGTCTCGAGCTTTAAAGCAGTTTTGACATTTACAAATCAAATAACAAATTAAAAAAAGTAAAATAAAATAATAATCATTTAGCCAAAAAGTGCTCACACACTGTCTTACAGATGTTTATTACGATATTACGTTATGGTATTTGCAAATAAAACATTGCGCAACTCCAGTGTAAATACCAGCCCGACCCACGGTGTCCATCCTCGGTTGTTCACGACTGTCGGTCCGAGCTCTCCCGGATTGATTTCTGGGGGTTTCAGTTCGGGACCCTTCCGCGTTCTCGATACACGCGCGTCCCCGCAGGCATACGGACGCGCGCCGATGCGTTGCAGCGCGAGTTGATAACGATATGACAAACTTGTGAAAACAAACGAAGCGGACGTGGACGCGTTTACTTTCCACTAGCTCACAGCGTCCGATGAAGCTTTTCGCGACCCGTGAGGACAACTATCATTAAACTCCATCATACGGTTGGATGAGAGTCTTTTCAAGAGTTTCCGGTTCAAATGTGGCTTGTTGCAGCTGCGACTGGATTCGGTGCGTCCGTTTCCCACGGTCACAGCTGATCTCACGGGTCCGGCTGCGTTCCCCACACACACTTGTCCACTCGCAACACACACGGAGGAATGAAGAGGCGGGGCACGGATTGACGGATATACATGACAGCCAATGAAGTGAAGCAATACGCCCACTGGCCGTAGCTGGAGTACTTTGTGTCCAATCAGAACACAGATGTTTTTTGGGAATAACAAGTTTCAAGGTAGGTGGACTATGCACGGTGTAAACACAAGTTATGCAAACTTCAAGTCGGCGATTTATACTGAATTAAACTTTAAGTAGCTTTTATTTATTTTTTTTAGGCGAAAAATACATGATTTTTGCCTGTAATCTTGGATAACTGTCCTTGTTACGCCCCCAGATAACGACCAATCCCACCTGAGCGGCTCTGTAGCGCCCCCGAGAGGCTGTGTGACGTCAAACACTGGACAGATGGAGAAAACTATATTTTTATGTAACATTTCATTGTTTTTAATGAACATTAAACATGTATAAAAAATATTATTTATATACTTAAAAATATCTATATATATGAACATATGTATTCGTAATTGTGCAATGACTTGACACTTTAAAAAAGAATAAAAATGGGTGCAAAAGTCACATTATTCTATCATTTTGTAAGCAGCTGTAAACACAAGGTCACACAATATTAAAATGCTTTATAAATCTGGTTCATATTCATGTTAACATTTTTTCCTGATGTTTGTAAAATGGCTTCACAAAATAAATCAATAACCGTCATTAAAATAATTTATCGTAACATCATCCTAATGCACAGCACAGATTAAGAAAGTCCCCTACAGAAAAAGATACAATATTACTCTATGATATGTTAAAAAATACTGCCAGTTAGAAGTTTAAAGAGTGTTCTGAACTCAATGCGTATGTGAATTCTGTACTGTGTGTTAGTGTTAATACTGAACATTATATGACACTCTTTTGAGAACAAATGTACATTTTCCCTTTAGTCACGCTGTAATGTCCCAGAGTTTAGAGTATAGAGGAGCACACAGAAGCAGATTTCCTTCAGGTTCTGTTGATGGAGGGCGAGTCAGTTATCTCTTCATTGTCCTCTCTCTCTTCATTTACCAGCGGTTCTCTGTCAGTCTGAGACACAGACCATTGAGCTGATGACCTCTTAGTCGTCTTATTGAAAGTGCTCCCCTATAAACACACAGTGTTTTAATTATAATTCATAGCATGAAACTGTGCACAACAAATGTAGTTTCCATTTGTTTAGCATTAGGTTGGGAATGGTCCTAAAAGGACAGAACAATCCACCTCTATGCAAATTCACCCAAAGCCAAAAATAGCCTCTGCTATTGGAAAGCGTTGTTGACTGAAAACTCACAGTTCATCTTATTGCAAGAGTTCAAAGAGCTGTTTCTATAATACATGTGCTGTTTATTTTTTCTTGTCAATGTCAAAAATCATAAGAAGTGAATCAAGTTTTTTCAGGCTCTGAGAAAATCCTGTAGTGTAATTCAAGCGCAGGCCAAGTAAAATTATGTGTCATATCTTTTGTCCTGCTTCTTGCTGAATGTGCTAACATACAGTTACCATGGTAACCCATCGATCAGGAGTAATTCAGAGAGAAGTGGTGATCGTGGGTGGATGTGGATGTGTATCTTACCTGTCTGTAGTCGATAATGTTGAGTATGATAGAGGTGATGATACAGCTGACAGTGTTGGCCAGCATAAAGATCATCATATATTGCCATCTCCACAGTGGGATCTTAACATCACTGCACACACACACACACACGTCTGGTTTACTATCCCCGTGGGGACAGTCCATAGGCGTAATGTTTTTTATACTGTACAAACTGTATATTCTATCCCCGATCCCTAAACCTAAAGATCATAGAAAACTTTTTGCATTTTTAGATTTTTAAAAAATATTGTTCTGTACAATTTATTAGCTTTTTTGCCCATGGGGACCTCAATTTTGGTCCCCACGGTGACACGAGTCACCATGTGTTGGTGTGCATTCAGGTTTAGGTCCCCACCGGGATATACAAACATGAACACACGCATACACACACACACACACACACACACACACACACACACACACACACACACACACACTATCAGTTTCAGTTTCACACATATAAAACACAATGACATCTGTTCCCTTTCAAGTCGGTCTCTCGACATTGCATAGAGCTATGCTAGGGGTTTCCCCCTCCTTCTCAAATACTGAAGCCTTATTGCATCGCGCCGGTAAATTTTACCGGCCAATGACGCTTCAGCGTCGGACTATGGGCGGGGCCTCCGGCTATATAGTCCGACACCGAGCGGCATTGCCTCAGAATCTTTCTCCTTCACGAAGCAAGCATCTGTGGACTTACCTACATTCTTCTCGCCGTTGACCATGCTTCTAGAGGACAATGATCACCGGTTCCCCTTCGGCGATCCGGCAAGAAGAGGAAGAGATGTCGATTAAGGAGTGTTGCGCGTGCGGTGGACCCATGGAGCTCCCAGACGTGCACGTGGAAGCCGCGCTGGGCGGGTCTGACTGCCCCTGCTGCGAGCAGATGTCGGTCAAAACCCTCCGTGCTAGGATTTCCGTGATCTCAACTGCACTAACCCTGTTCCCCCCGTCGCCTCCGGGCCACGGGAGGAAAGTACCGGGAGGCCACGTGCTCTAGGCCCCCACGATGACCGCATGGCTGCACGTGCTAGCCTCGTGGGTGGGCCTCCGGTATCCTTCGCAAAGCCTGGCCTTCGCCCAGAAGATGATGCGAGAGATATGATGGCGTTCGGGACCGAACGTGAAGAAGGCGACAGCGACGAGGACTTGTCGCTTGTGGCATCGGACGATTGGGCAGCCCGCTGCACCTAGCCACGTGAGTCGCCTACCCTGGTCGACAACGAGCTGGAGAGTATCCTCTCCGAAGCAGTACGGGACTTGGGGCTTGAGTGGTCGCTGCCTGGGCAGCCGACCAAAAACAGGCTGGATATGAGGTATCTGCAATCCAACCGCCAGCCCGCCGCACCCCAGAGACCTGCACCTTTCTTCCCTGAGGTGCACGAGGAAATATTGCGCTCGTGGCACTGCCCCTATTCTAGCCATGCTCAGCCGGTGGGATCTAAAATGTTCCACTCCGTGGATGGGGCCGACCGAGTGGGATACTCGAAACCGCCACCCGTCGTGAGGACGGGCTCGGAACCGGCTCCGAGACCGAAGGCGAGGAAGCCACGATACCCGAGGAAGACGGGGCCCTGTCCTCCGAAGCCAGTATCGGAGCAGCAGCGTTCCTGATGGGCGTGGTCTGAGGAGGAAACGCTCGCCCAGAGAGACGAGCAAGGAGCCGGCACGCAAAAATGTTTGTCATGCCGTGTTAAATCTTCCCGCCCCCTGGCATGTTACAGGCGGTATGGGAAGATGTTTGATGTTTTATATGCCAATAAAGTTTGCCATAAAAAACAAACCAAACAGTACTCACAATCAGAGCCCTTCTCCTCCTCACTGTTGTTCCCAACTGTGCGAGATAAGCGGAGTCCCGTGTTCGAGCTGCGCTCCGTGGGTTACGAACCCGCCGCACTTTCCCAGTCTAAACACGAGTGTCCCCTCGGCACATGCTGACAGAGTGGCCGGTGTGGCAGACATCACCCCTGTTCGCTGGATGGTCAACCGCTCTCTGTCATCAGACGGCGGCTCATTACGAATGTGTCACAACACATTTCAGCCACTGTCACAGGTATGCCGGCTATGACTTTTGCGTATGAGACTGCTTCAGTTATGGCTGAAATCCCGAGTGCCACGCAGAGCATGGCGAGAGGGCCGGCTGCGCATAGTGGTGACTCGTGGCTGCGCACGGACGCTGATCCCCTGGTTCAACACGATTATGTTCGAGCAGGGTGTTCAGATGGGCAGAGTGGTCAGCTGGAAAGTTTTCACTACGGACGCATCGCTGACGGGCTGGGGAGCCCTCTGTGATGGCGAGCCGGCATCCGGCACTTGGACAGATGCCCAAACCTTATGGCACATAAACTGTCTGGAGCTAGAAGTGGTATCTTTAGCTTTGCAAAGCTTCCTTCCCCTCGTATAGGATCGGCATGTCTTGGTTCGCACAGACAACATGACAGTGGTTTCATATATCAACGACCAAGGAGGAGTCCGCTCACGGCCGCTTCAAAGGCTAGCGGAGCGCCTCCTCTTATGGGCGGACAGACACTTGCTATCAATCCGAGCAGTGCTTGTTCCCGGTATTCAGAATTGTGGCGCAGACATGTTGTCCAGGGGCGGCCTGATCTTCGGGGAGTGGAGACTACATCCGCTGATGGTGCGGCTAATCTGGAGCCTGTTCGGAGAAGCAGAGATCGATCTGTTTGCCTCAGCGGAGAATGCGCACTGCCTGTTGTTTTTCTCGCTGACGAACGCTCCCTTGGAAGGAGATGCTCTATCGAGCCACTGGCCGCAAGGTCGGAAGTATGCCTTATCCCCGCCAAAAATTATGCCGCTAGTGCTGCACAAAGTCAGAGAAGAGAGGGAGACTTTGTTGCTGGTAGCGCCGAGATGGCCCAACCAGCCTTGATTACCGGAGCTGATGGAGATGATAACGGCTCCTCCGTGGCCGATTCCTCTGCGGAGAGATCTCCTGTCTCAAGCGAGTGGCTCGGTGTGGCACCCCAGGCCAGAACTATGGAACCTACATGTCTGGCAAGTCAGCGGGAAAGGCGGGAGCTGAAAGTTTCCAGACGGGTTTTGGATACTATTGACGAAACGAGAGCCCCATCGACCAGGCACCTGTATGACCTGAAATGGCGAGTTTTCATTTCATGGTGTAAAGCGATCGACGAGAATGCAGATAGCTGCGATGTATCGGTTGTGCTATCGTTTTTACAGGATCGTCTGGATGCAGGACGTATGCTATCTACGATCAAGGTGTACACAGCTGCTAACTCGGCTTTTCATTTGCCCATCGATGGTCGTACTGTCGGAAAGCATCGTCTCGTTGCTGGCTTCTTAAGAGGAGCGCGGTGATTACGCCCGTCGCGTCCCATCATGATGCCGGTAAGGGACCTTTCGCTAGTGCTTGATGCGCTCTCCGGACCGCCTTTTGAGCCACTGCATACAGCGGAGTTGAAAGTGCTCTCATTTAAGATGGCGCTTTTACTCGCGTTGGCGTGTGGTAAGAGAGTGGGTGATTTACAGGCACTGTCGGTAAACGATGCCTGTCTGGAGTTTGGTCAGGATGACTGTATGGTCAGGCTGCAGCCTAGGCGAGGGTATGGGCCTAAAGTGCTTTCCACTTCATATAGAGCACAGGTCATTACGCTCCAGGCTTTTGCCCCTCAGAGCTCGGAGTCAGCGTCACATCATCTCTGTCCAGTTCGTGCATTGCGGATTTACCTGAATAGCACCACCACGTTCAGACGGGAAGAGCAGCTATTTGTCTGTTTTGGTGGCCGCTCTAGAGGGCTGCCAGTTTCGAAACAGAGACTGTCGCATTGGATCGTGGAAGCAATTGAGCTGGCTTACACGTCCAAGGCTAAGCCCTGTCCATGGGGAGTACGTGCATATTCTAATAGAAAGGTGGCTTCATCATGGACTTGGGCAAAAGGTATGTCAATTCAGGACATTTGTATGGCAGCAGGATGGACTTCGCAGAACACCTTTGCGAGATTTTACAACCTCCAGATTCCATCTTTTGCACCGCACGTCCTAACGGTGCAGTGATCTATCTTGGGATTGGAGGTTGCCGGCGATTGTCCACGCCCCTCGTTGAGCGTTGGTTTCGACTAGGTCTGGTAGCCAGGTATGCTGCGTTTCTCTACTTGGGCTGCACCAACTGCGGTAAGTGTGCTGTTATTTTATATATAATTCTAGTGTTGTGCTACACTTTTACATAAGGCTCCAGTGGTACTGTGGCCCATAAGGAGTGGCGGATACTGTTATGTGCTTAGTCTCGCTCGGCCTGAGCCGGAGGGCATTCGTATCCCTGGGAAAGCAATCAACGGGCTCGATGCTTCGGGTCTAGCCCTTAGGCTGTTATGGAGGTACACAACACAGTGAGATTTTAATCGTCCCCTAGCATAGCTCTATGCAAAGTCGAGAGACTGACTTGAAAGGGAATGTCTCCGGTTACGTATGTAACCTCGGTTCCCTGAAAGGAGGGAACGAGACATTGAATAAGCTGCTGTGTTGTATTACTCAGGGTCTTATCCATGTTCGTTGGTCGAAAGATTCTGAGGCAATGCCGCTCGGCGTCGGACTATATAGCCGGAGGCCCCGCCCATAGTCCGACGCTGAAGCGTCATTGGCCGGTAAAATTTACCGGCGCGATGCAATAAGGCTTCAGTATTTGAGAAGGAGGGGTAAACCCCTAGCATAGCTCTATGCAATGTCTCGCTCCCTCCTTTCAGGGAACCGAGGTTACATATGTAACCGGAGACGTTCTGTTGGTACAATCTGTCAATCACACTTACAAAAAGGTACTGTGGAACCATACAGGGACAAATCAGCAGCAATGATACAATTAGTAGATTTAGTATCTAAATTTTAAATGTTATATTTTCAGTATTTGTAAAAATTGACAACGTTTTACGAGAAAAAATGTTAATAGAAAAAAACTTTCATATTATTTTCCAAAAATGCAGTTCTGGGCTGGGCCATGTACTAATATCTAGGCCAATGTTTACTTTTACTTGGACAATAATATTCATTGGGTGTGTTTAGATTTGGGTGAAAAATTAATAATAAAACCTCAATGTGAAATCTATACGTTACAACAAACTGATGCTTGATATGAGTATAACAATACAGTATCATACAGGGCGATTCACATTTCGCGTCTTTTGAACGTGCAAGTTCATTGTTTTAAATGTAGACGCGGTCGAGATGGAAATAGTTAGAGAAAGCAGCGCGGCATGCATTTTCCGGGTGGTTTTAGACGTGAAATGTGATTCGCCCCTATGTCAATATTGCCATGGAATTTTCATGGCATGTTAAACATTTTTAACATAACATATTAACATGAGAAACTTACACTGTGTCTACACCGGACGTGACCGGCGCGACGCGACACGACAAGAGACATTAGAAACGCATAAGAACCTATTATAATTTAGCATTTTGTCCACACTGGATGCGGTGCTACGCGGTGTCCGGTGTAGACACGGTGTAAACATGAATGTATGCAATAAATGTCACCTGGACTTAGTTCCCAGAATCTGACCCACCACCAGGTTAGAAATGCCGTTGCCAATCATTTGTATTGATTTGGCCAGTCCCATCGCTGTGCCCAATGTGGCCTGAGGCACCACCAGAGGAATAGAGTGAGACATACTCGCCTGCAAAAAAACACGTTAGTCAAATTGAGTACATGCGCTGTACAGTATGTAACAAACATGTATGGTTGAAGGGCTTTGACTTTGTAATAACGATCTTATTTAATTTAATGCATGAACAGACTCAAATATACAATTGTACAATACATGCCAAGTAATATGAAACGTGTGTGTGTGTGTGTGTGTGTGTGTGTGTGTGTGTTCATGTTTGTATATCCCGGTGGGGACCTAAACCTGAATACACACAAACACATGGGGACTCGCGTCACCGTGGGGACCAAAATTGAGGTCCCCAGGGGCAAAACAGCTAATAAATTGTACAGAACAATATTTTTTACAAATCTAAAAATGCAAAAAGTGTTCTATGATCTTTAGGTTTAGGGATAGGGTTAGGGATAGGGGATAGAATATACAGTTTGTACAGTATAAAAACATTACGCCTATGGACTGTCCCCACGGGGATAGTCAACCAAAGCCTGTGTGTGTGTGTGTGTGCGTGTGTGTGTGCGTGTGTGTGTGTGTGTGTGTGTGTGTGTGTGTGTGTGTGTGTGTGTGTGTGGTGTGTGCGTGTGTGTGTGTGTGTGTGTGTGCGTGTGTGTGTTACTCACAGCAGCAAATGAATAAGTGATGCCCAGCCAGATGGTTGATACAAGAGGAGGGACAAAAGTGAAGGCCAGGAGTCCAAACACAGGAAGAGTCAAGACAGCACACAACACTGCGAACACTCCACGCAGACCCACATAATCCTGCATTACACACCAAACAACAACAAATCATTGAAAAAAAATCTGTTAAAATACCTTTAGCCATAATATTAGGTGGATATAATATACCATGCTAATTTGAAATCTACTATGATATCGATTGGTTACTATATTCACATACACCATATAGGGTATGTACTACAATAAATGATAGAAATACAATACAATCTGTTTTGTGTGGTTAAACTCACAATAAGAATTCCCACAGCAGCAGAGAGGACCAGAGAACTGTCATACACAGCACCCGCGATGTACGCCGCTTCCTTCTGACTGTACCCGCTGTATTTATCCTGGATAAACTTACTGAAACACACACAATCACATTTAAAGTGCATACAAACCCATTTATAAAGCTCATGATATGATGTGACGTGTTCCTATACCTGGCATCAGCGATGAAGGGAAAGATCCCGTTATAAAAGAACATGATGGTAAGAACCAGAACCCAGTATCTGACAGAGAGATGCTTCACATCCTGAACTCTCTACACACAAAAACAAACACAATACATTTTTAATGAATTTGTAGTAACCCTAACCAGAACATTTGAGGAACGTCACTGCATTGCTTCCTTACATACTGCAGAAAAAGTAAGGGTACTATTCAATTCAAAACACAGTTTCTCATATTTTCTCGTTCTCCCTCACCACTTTACGTGACTCCTCCTGAATCAGTCCATCCAGCCCCAGCTGCTTCATGCCCATCTTATCCAAAATACTGACCGCCACAGCCGACAAGAACCCAAGAACACACAGAAACGTGCCTGAACACGGAAAACATGAATGTCAACTCTTTCCAACATTTCCACAGCTGCAGATCAATAATGTGTGCATGTGTGCGTGTGTACGTGTGTGGTTTCTCACCTCCCCACAGCGTCCACTGCATGCCATACTGAGACTCGAATCTCTGAGTGAAGAAAAAGTTCAGAACGGAACCCAAGCGGGAAGACGTCAGAGTCAGTCCGAACGCCAGCGCCAGCTCCTTCCCGCGGAACCAGAACGCCGTGATGCGGTTCTGCACAACTAACACAAAACATCAATGTCAACTTATCACCAGTGTGTTACAGCAGGTTCTCTAGAAAGACAGAAATGCTTGTCCTTTAAGTCTAAACTTTAACGCTAAAGAAACAACCACACAGCTGATGTGTGCCTGCATACTATCAGTGGTGTTAAATGCGACTATCTTTTGTCATACTGGTGAGGGATCCGTTTCCAGAACCGAACAGAAGTCGTCCCGTCAGCATGAGAGGCAGCAGGTACGTTGTGCCTTTAAAATGAGATCCCAACGCAAAGATGGCCGAGCCCAATACAGTCAGGAATGAGAAGAGGAACACGCCAACTACGGGAGAGAACAATCCCCAAATTACACTCAGAAACACATAAAAGCTTATTTCCAAAATTCAGATGGAAGTGAAACTTTCTATCAGATTTTGTCATTTAAACGTACAGCGGTTTCCCAGTTTGTCAATAAGGAACCCAGCCATGATCACCACCACAGCGTTCCTGAAGAGAGAAAGTGAAGCTCAGTTTAAAGTTCATGGGGGGAGTTCATAGGTCAAAGACTCAAAAATACAGTTCTGGTTGAGTGAGTATGTGTGTGTGTGTGTGTGTGTTTCTCACGTCCAGGCGTAGATGGCGTAAAGCAGATTATATTCCTGTGGCGTCATTCCCAAACCTTCCACACACCCTCCCGTGTCATTACCAGTGCTGTTACTCAACGTCCCGTTCGGACACGTCAAATTCTGCACAGAATAACACAGTCAGATAATGCAAACATACACATCCATGGGTTTAGTTAGTGCTTAATTCATCCAAGATGTTTATGTAAATAAAATGCTATATGATTCAATCATGAATCACGTGAGGTCAGAGGTCAGCGAGTGGCATCTCACCCCTTGAAACTGATCCTGTAGGACGCTGGGAATATCAAAGCAGAAATAAGAGCCAAATGTCAGCATGCAATTGAAAAACAAGACCACAAACCGGTAGTAGGCTGCAAACAAACAAACAAACACAGACACAAATAAAAGTTAGTCATCAAATGTATCAGATTACAGTTCACCATCAAAGCAAAACAACTCTCATGAGCTGCAAGTCATATTGTTTACGGTTTTGTAGTCTTTTTTTTGTAGTAGGTTTTGAGTAAAAAATAAAACTTTAACATAAATCAGCTGCCTGTGTTTACAAACTGAATCCTATTAACAAATACATTTACAAACCTCCTGAATAAAAATAGCAGTAATATCAAACCTTGTTCTGCTGCTTTGGCCATGTCGAGTCCAG
The DNA here is from genome assembly GCF_024868665.1 of Triplophysa rosa. Classification (NCBI taxonomy): domain Eukaryota; kingdom Metazoa; phylum Chordata; class Actinopteri; order Cypriniformes; family Nemacheilidae; genus Triplophysa; species Triplophysa rosa. The sequence continues at coordinate 2,045,268 of NC_079912.1, read as the reverse complement.
ATTAAACTCTGCAGTCCTGTCATACAAGATGCAACACAATCCATGTACGGTGGCCGTGAAGTGCAAAACAAAACAACAAGTCGCAGAGACTCTGTAACCCGCAGACACACAGATAAAAGTACATGTGTTATATTCCAACCAAAGACCTTTTCCGGTTTGACTGATTTGTCATTTTGTTTTCTGACTTGTTATTTTGATCCCGAATTGTTGTTGTGTTTTGTGGTTTGCTATTATGTTTTTAGATTTGATATTGCATTTTCAGATTTGTAGTTGTAATTTTTTATTTTGCTTTTAGATTTGTTATTAGTTCTGCGATTTGTTGTTTTGTTTTGCACTTCACGACCACCGTACAATCTAGTGTGATTTATTTTTGTTTATGTCACAGGAATGTGGAGATCTGTCACAATGCCGCTTTTGCAATATCCACACAGATATTTGCTGATCTATAAATCATAAGAAAACAATGAAGAAGTCAATCTCCTGCAGAAGTCGATCCGTGTGTTCTATTAAGCGATGCTACATTACAAAATAAAAGTCATGTGATAGGTGCACGTGACGTTGTTTTCCTCTGCGCTAAAAAAGCATTTGCTGATGATTGGGCAATCGTGTCACTCGTTAAAAAAGTGCTGAGCAGGAAAAAAGAGTGCTGTAGGGTTAGCGCCGCACTAGTCTCAGCCTCAGACGTCAAGCCCATGACCGTTGGCTAAATGTCTGATGCATAAGGCACACTCTTCTGGAAACACTTCAGCACATTCAAAGTCGTCATCTGATTGGTTGAATTTCACAGGATTTCTGGGAGACGTGTGGGTCGCATTCTTTAACGGTCCGCCTGGAAACCACACAAAGCCGTCTGATCTAAGAAGTAAGCTGTCGTGTTTACAACGGTTGCTATAAGATTTCAGCACGATCGACTAAACGCTTAATTCTTAAAAGTATGCGAGGTTCACGGCATAAACTTATAATCATTTTTTGCTGTTAACTTTTGACACGTTTGTGAATGTACACCGGTCCGTTACTGCGGGGACATTTCCACGCCTCTCATCATGACGCGGCACAAAACGAAACGTGATTGGTTGCTTTACCTGTCAGTCATATGGCCTCTTGGACGGGCCTTGGCCAAAGAAAGCAGCGATAAGTCTGATTCCAGCTGTTCTCTGTAGTCCTTGAAAAGCGAATTCTGTTAAAGACAATATCTCGCTTGGCATTGAACTTTGAGCTTTATCATTTTGCAGATATTATTTATGCTCTAACAGCAAATTTACACTCTAACTAAAGTTTGAAAATTGGCATCACAGGGAACGTCACCTTTAAAGTCCCAGTGAAATTAAAAATAACAATTCTTATTTTTTCATTAAATATTGCAGCGTTTATGGTAAATAGCTTATCAATGTTGGTCATTTTCTTCTCAAAAATTCATTTATCCTAATTATTCATGACTATCTCCTATTCAGAGAAAGGAGTTCCTGGCACATGTTACATTCCCCTCTTTGTCTAGGGGCGGCAGAGGAGTTGTAACAAAGATAAATGAATAAATAAGGAACAAAAAAAAAGGACACACTTCCGTTCCTCTGTCCCAGAGTGAAAACGCAACGCTTAACTTAGAGGCAAACAAAAAGGTTTTTATTCACAAAACTTTAGTAAACACAAAAGAGTTCAAGGAAGCATGTCTTCAGGAGAAAGTATAGCCTAAAATATCAAACAAAAGGAACTCACTAAGGTTTAAGGGGAGACCTGACTTCCCTGCAAAAATGGACAAAATAAAATAAAGAAACAACACAGACTGCCCTCACTCCCTCTCTAAACAGAAACAGGAGAAAAGTGGGGGGAGAAGGCTCTTTCTCCCTACTGCTTCCCAAAACAATAAAGAAAAGTCCAAATAACCATCAGGTTCACAATACCTTTCAATTACCAAACAGTTTAACCAAACAAAAGGAAATTGTACAAAGCCTCTCTTGTCTCAAGGCGTTGTAAAGAGAAAAGTTCTCTGGATCAGCAGCCACTGCTGCTAAGAACACCTCAGATAGGTAAAGCCACCAGAGTTCACAACCACTGTTGCGTGTCGACACACGTATCGAGTTTTCGACACACTAGTGCTTCGAAACAGTGTTCCGGAGCATTGCTTGAAATGAGTCTGTCACGTGACCTGAGGAAACGAAGCTTCGTTACCTCACTGACACGTCACGCAGGGATCAAACTCAAAGCGCGTCGATTGCGCTGAACCATAGGAATGTTATAATTATATATTTAATTTATATAATTTTATCAATTTGTATTGCTAATTAAAGTACTATTTAAGATCATTTTAGATAAGCGTAATTGCACCAAACTGAATATTTCCTGACATTCAATATAGTTTTGAATTTTGTAAATCTGAATTTTAGATAAGTGTAATTCCACAAAATTGAATATTTCCTGACATTCAATATAGTTCTGAATTTGATTTTTAATATTTTAATATGAATATTTAGTATTACATTTCTCAAATTTAATATAGAAAATTTCTAAACGCAGAAATTCAGATTCAAATTCAAATTCAGAAATGGTTCAGTGGGTAAGGTTAGCTTCCGGGTTCGACAGGGAAGAGTAGAAGATCTCGGAAAAGTCAAACAGAGCGCTTTGGCCACAATGGCCAGTTATTTGTTTTTATTATCCAATCAAACGCCAAACATGTTGTTTTGGAGAGTGGAACTTCTTACATTGCAATAAAAAGGATTTACCCGTGTAGCTGCCAGAGTTCTAACCAGGTCCAGAAAATACGATCACATAACCCCAATGTAATCATCCCTTCACTGGTTACCCCCATTAAGTATCGTATTGACTTTAAAGTTCTTTTAATCACTTATAAAGCCCTAAACGGTTTAGCCCCTACCTACAGAGCTTCTATCACATTACAACCCATCACGCTCTCAAAGATCTCAAAACTCCGGACTACACCTAGAATAATAAATCCACCAAAGGGGGCAGAGCTTTCTCATAAGTAGCACCTAAACTCTGGAATAGCCTTCCCAATACTATTCGAGGTTCTGACACTCTCTCCAAATTTAAATCTAGATTAAAGACGCATCTTTTCAGCCAAGCATTCACTTAATGCAAAATATGCTACATAAACCACCGGGGGACTGCATTTATTAGATATTATTTACTAGAATAATCTTGCTTGGTGTACTATAAACACCATGCATTGTGCTGTGTTTTTTAGTTTTTCTTAGTTTCTCCTGTAAAGCTGCTTTGGAACAATGCACATTGTGAAAAGCGCTATATAAATAAAATTGAATTGAAAATTGAATCGGTTTGAAGCCCGCTCGTCATGGATGCGAGTAAGGCCGGAACAGCAGCAAACTGTGTTTTACTCGGGAAAGCTTTTAGAAATGAAGACAAGTGGACTTTTGGACTCGCTCATGAAAGTAGACGCACACACAGCACAGTAGTCATATTCACTACTGTTCAAGTCTAAATTATTTGTTGAAACCTGGAGGCCGACGCAACAAACACTTATTTATTTTCATTAAATACATCAAATACAATTTAACAATTTTTTATATTTCTTATGGCTGCACAATATATTAATATATGGTCGATAATTTATCGTGCATCCCTAGAAAGAATCAAAAGATTCTTTTTCCTCAACAAAGATTCAACTGAGAAACAGAAAGGTTCTTCACATGTGCAATGTTATTTATGGTACCCTTCAGCCAAAGTTGGCTCTTCTATCTATGGCACCATGAACAACTGTTTTTTAAGAGTGTACCTGCCCAGATCTTTAGCCAAAAACATACTCCCCAAAACCAGATCAAAGGTTTATATCTATCTGTCACATTAACTCAGTATCTTCTGACAGGTTACTTGTGTATCTAATGCCTCAGGTGACACAACAACATTAATTAATAATAATGACTAATTAGTCTATTTAGCTGACACTTTTATGCAAAATGATTGACAAACAATCTGTCATGGGATCAGAGCCACAATCTAATCAAAGTTACCAGAGCAAACCATCACACAACACAAAACCAAACCAAACCACCATCTGTTTTAATTAGTGACAAACGTGTGCACACGGGTAAAACAAAAGTACCATGGTACAGTGATGTCATCACACGCTAATATCATAACACGATCACAACATGCCACAGTAGAATGACAGAAGGTTATGAGGTATTTGACAGTTCCCACACAGAGCTTCAGTATGTTTGCAGGTATATTTATGACCTGTGTGAAGTCTAGTTAGTCACTGACTAGTTAGTATGAGGTAATGTTTGTTTGCAGGTATGCGTGTTACCTGTGTGAAGTCTTCATCACTCAGCAGGTGCGCGTCTCGAGCTTTAAAGCAGTTTTGACATTTACAAATCAAATAACAAATTAAAAAAAGTAAAATAAAATAATAATCATTTAGCCAAAAAGTGCTCACACACTGTCTTACAGATGTTTATTACGATATTACGTTACGGTATTTGTAAATAAAACATTGCGCAACTCCAGTGTAAATACCAGCCCGACCCACGGTGTCCATCCTCGGTTGTTCACGACTGTCGGTCCGAGCTCTCCCGGATTGATTTCTGAGGAGGGTTCAGTTCGGGACCCTTCTGCGTTCTCGATCCATCCGGACGCGCGCCGATGCGTTGCAGCGCGAGTTGATAACTATTATGACAAACTTTTGAAAACACTCGAGGTGGACGTCCGATGAAGCTTTTCGCGACCCGTGAGGACAACTATCATTAAACTCCATCATACGGTTGGATGAGAGTCTTTTCAAGAGTTTCCGGTCCAAATGTGGCTTGTTGCAGGTCCGAATGGATTCGGTGCGTCCGTTTCCCACGGTCACAGCTGATCTCACGAGTCCGGCTGCGTTCCCCACACACACTTGCCCACTCGCAACACACACACACGGAGGAATGAAGAGGCGGGGCGCAGATTGACGGATATGCAGGGAAGGAATACGCCCACTGGCCGTAGCTGGAGTACTTTGTGTCCAATCAGAACACAGATGTTTTTTGGGACACAGTTTCAAGGTAGGTGGTCTGTGCACGGTGTAAACACAAGTTATGCAAACTTCAAGTCGGCGATTTATACTGAATTAAACTTTAAGTAGCTTTTATTTATTTTTTTTAGGCGAAAAATACATGATTTTTGCCTGTAATCTTGGATAACTGTCCTTGTTACGCCCCCAGATAACGACCAATCCCACCTGAGCGGCTCTGTAGCGCCCCCGAGAGGCTGTGTGACGTCAAACACTGGACAGATGGAGAAAACTATATTTTTATGTAACATTTCATTGTTTTTAATGAACATTAAACATGTATAAAAAATATTATTTATATACTTAAAAATATCTATATATATGAACATATGTATTCGTAATTGTGCAATGACTTGACACTTTAAAAAAGAATAAAAATGGGTGCAAAAGTCACATTATTCTATCATTTTGTAAGCAGCTGTAAATACAAGGTCACACAATATTAAAATGCTTTATAAATCTGGCCCATATTCATTAACATTCGTTAACATTTTTTCCTGATGTTTGTAAAATGGCTTCACAAAATAAATGAACAGAATAACCGTCATTTTAATAATTTATCGTAAAATCATCCTAATGAACAGCACAGATTAAGAAATTCCACGACAGAAAAAGATACAATATTACCCTATGATATGTTATATCTAATTTATGTAACAACTATAACATTAAAAATACTGCCAGTTAGAAGTTTAAAGAGTGTTCTGAACTCAATGCGTATGTGAATTCTGTACTGTGTGTTAGTGTTAATACTGAACATTATATGACACTCTTTTGAGAACAAATGTACATTTTCCCTTTAGTCACGCTGTAATGTCCCAGAGTTTAGAGTATAGAGGAGCACACAGAAGCAGATTTCCTTCAGGTTCTGTTGATGGAGGGCGAGTCAGTTATCTCTTCATTGTCCTCTCTCTCTTCATTTACCAGCGGTTCTCTGTCAGTCTGAGACACAGACCATTGAGCTGATGACCTCTTAGTCGTCTTATTGAGTGTGCTCCCCTATAAACAGAGTTTATTAATTAATCATTGCATAAAACTCAATACATTTCGTTTCCAGAATGTGACAGTTATTTTTTTGATAAAGATTCCTAAAACAATCATTTTTAGTTTTCTTTCGCTTTACAAGTAACAATAATTATGTACTAAAAAAGTATATCTGGTCAAAATGTCATTTCAAATTCACCCAAAGCCAAAAATAACCTCTGCTATTGGAAAGTGCTGTTGACTGAAAACTCACAGTTCATGCAAACTGTCTAATCGCAAAAGTTCAAAGAGCTGTTTATTTTTACTTGTTGATCTTAAAAAGAATAAGAAGTGAAGCAAGTTTTTTAGGCTCTGAGAAAATCCTGTAATGATTCAATTCAAGGTTGAGTGAAATGTGTCATCATACCATCCCAATGTGAAGAGTCACACAATTCGTCCTGCTTCTTGCTGAATGTTCTAACGAACTATTCCCACTTCTGTTCGGTTCATACAGTTGCTATGGTAACCCATCGATCAGGAGTAATTCAGAGAGAAGTTGTGATCGTGGGTGGATGTGTATCTTACCTGTCTGTAGTCGATGATGTTGAGTATGATAGAGGTGATGATGCAGCTGACAGTGTTGGCCAGCATAAAGATCATCATATATTGCCATCTCCACAGTGGGATCTTAACGTCACTGCACACACACACACACACACACACACACACACACACACACACACACACAGTCAGTTGCACAGCATATAAAACACACTGTCATCTTTTCTGTTGGTATAATTTGTCAATCACTCATACAAAAAGGTATGGTGGTGGTACTGTGGTACAGGGGCAAAGTAGCAGGAATGAGAAAATGTGTAGTTAGGGGTACATTTGGCATCTCCACGATAAACCTTTCACAGACCGGTTTCACAGACAAGGCTTAGCTTGGACTAAGCCAGGACTATGCCTTAGTTAAATTAGGATATTTAAGTTGCTTTTATTAAATTGCCGTAGATAAAAACATTACTGGTGTGCATCTTGAGACAAAACAATGGCAGTGACATATTTTAAGATATGTCGGGGCAATTTATTTTCAGTTAAGACAGATCAAACTTTCATTTTATTCTGTGAAACCGGGCATTAGTTATTTAAAAAAAAATCTTTCCCTAATAATAATCCTTGATGCATATTTTAGGGACAATTTCCTCTTTTACTGACTTCTTTTGATTCCTACGTTCAACTTCTCAATTATCATTGATAAATCTAAATTTTAAATGTAACATTTTCAGTATTTGTAAAAATTGAAAATGTTTTATGAGAATAAAAAAAGTACTTGAGAACAAAAAAATCCTTCATACTTTTTTCTGAAAATGCAGTTCTGGAATATGAGTTAATAATGTCAGAGACTCAGGGAGCTACTTGGTAATCATACAGTAATCATATACCATGGTATTTTCATGTCATGTAAAAAAAAGTAAAATACAATGGCATATTTTGCTATACCATGCGCTATTTGAAATTGAATGTGTTCAATAAACATCACCTGGACTTGGTTCCTAGAATCTGTCCCACCACCAGGTTAGAAATACCGATGCCAATCATTTGTATTGATGTGGCCAGTCCCATCGCTGTGCCCAATGTGGCCTGAGGCACCACCAGAGGAATAGAGGGCCACATACTCGCCTACAAAAAACATATCAGTCAAATTGAGTACATGCACTCTACGCAACAAACATGTATGAGAGCTGTAACTTTGTAATCACGATCTTATTTGATGTATAAACGGACTCATTTGATCTTTACATTTAAATGTACATTTGAAGAGTTTGGTTCCAAAATGAGATAAAACATTTTCAAAAATCATGTTTTTTATTATGTTGTTTTTATTGTGTTTTATTGTGTTAGTTAGCTGTATTGTCTTTAGTTATTATGGCTTAAATCAAAACAAACCAACTGCAGTTTCATTTATATTAATTGGAATGCACAATAAAAAAAACATTTTAAGACAGTTATGTCATTTTGGAACCAAACTCTTCATTTGTAAAATACATGCCAAGTAATATGAAATGTGTGTGTGTGCGTGTGTGCGTGTGTGTGTGTGTGTGTGTGTGCGTGTGTGTGTTACTCACAGCAGCAAATGAATAAGTGATGCCCAGCCAGATGGTTGATACAAGAGGAGGGACAAAAGTGAAGGCCAGGAGTCCAAACACAGGAAGAGTCAAGACAGCACACAACACTGCGAACACTCCACGCAGACCCACATAATCCTGCATTACACACCAAACAACAACAAATCATTGAAAAGACCCTTAAAATACCTTAAGCCATAGTAAGTGGTTATACCATGCTAATTTAAATCTACCATGGTATTGGTTACTATATACATATTCTCCACATATTATTATATATTATATATGGTATAAGTACTACAATAAATGATAGAAATACAATACAATCTGTTTTGTGTGGTTAAACTCACAATAAGAATTCCCACAGCAGCAGAGAGGACCAGAGAACTGTCATACACAGCACCCGCGATGTACGCCGCTTCCTTCTGACTGTACCCGCTGTATTTATCTTGGATAAACTTACTGAAACACACACAATCACATTTAAAGTGCATACAAACCCATTTATAAAGCTCATGATATGATGTGACGTGTTCCTATACCTGGCATCAGCGATGAAGGGAAAGATCCCGTTATAAAAGAACATGATGGTAAGAACCAGAACCCAGTATCTGACAGAGAGATGCTTCACATCCTGAACTCTCTACACACAAAAACAAACACAATACATTTTTAATGAATTTGTAGTAACCCTAACCAGAACATTTGAGGAACGTCACTGCATTGCTTCCTTACATACTGCAGAAAAAGTAAGGGTACTATTCAATTCAAAACACAGTTTCTCATATTTTCTCGTTCTCCCTCACCACTTTACGTGACTCCTCCTGAATCAGTCCATCCAGCCCCAGCTGCTTCATGCCCATCTTATCCAAAATACTGACCGCCACAGCCGACAAGAACCCAAGAACACACAGAAACGTGCCTGAACACGGAAAACATGAATGTCAACTCTTTCCAACATTTCCACAGCTGCAGATCAATAATGTGTGCATGTGTGCGTGTGTACGTGTGTGGTTTCTCACCTCCCCACAGCGTCCACTGCATGCCATACTGAGACTCGAATCTCTGAGTGAAGAAAAAGTTCAGAACGGAACCCAAGCGGGAAGACGTCAGAGTCAGTCCGAACGCCAGCGCCAGCTCCTTCCCGCGGAACCAGAACGCCGTGATGCGGTTCTGCACAACTAACACAAAACATCAATGTCAACTTATCACCAGTGTGTTACAGCAGGTTCTCTAGAAAGACAGAAATGCTTGTCCTTTAAGTCTAAACTTTAACGCTAAAGAAACAACCACACAGCTGATGTGTGCCTGCATACTATCAGTGGTGTTAAATGCGACTATCTTTTGTCATACTGGTGAGGGATCCGTTTCCAGAACCGAACAGAAGTCGTCCCGTCAGCATGAGAGGCAGCAGGTACGTTGTGCCTTTAAAATGAGATCCCAACGCAAAGATGGCCGAGCCCAATACAGTCAGGAATGAGAAGAGGAACACGCCAACTACGGGAGAGAACAATCCCCAAATTACACTCAGAAACACATAAAAGCTTATTTCCAAAATTCAGATGGAAGTGAAACTTTCTATCAGATTTTGTCATTTAAACGTACAGCGGTTTCCCAGTTTGTCAATAAGGAACCCAGCCATGATCACCACCACAGCGTTCCTGAAGAGAGAAAGTGAGGCTCAGTTTAAAGTTCATGGGGGGAGTTCATAGGTCAAAGACTCAAAAATACAGTTCTGGTTGAGTGAGTATGTGTGTGTGTGTGTGTGTGTTTCTCACGTCCAGGCGTAGATGGCGTAAAGCAGATTATATTCCTGTGGCGTCATTCCCAAACCTTCCACACACCCTCCCGTGTCATTACCAGTGCTGTTACTCAACGTCCCGTTCGGACACGTCAAATTCTGCACAGAATAACACAGTCTGATAATGCAAACATACACATCCATGGGTTTAGTTAGTGCTTAATTCATCCAAGATGTTTATGTAAATAAAATGCTATATGATTCAATCATGAATCACGTGAGGTCAGAGGTCAGCGAGTGGCATCTCACCCCTTGAAACTGATCCTGTAGGACGCTGGGAATATCAAAGCAGAAATAAGAGCCAAATGTCAGCATGCAATTGAAAAACAAGACCACAAACCGGTAGTAGGCTGCAAACAAACAAACAAACACAGACACAAATAAAAGTTAGTCATCAAATGTATCAGATTACAGTTCACCATCAAAGCAAAACAACTCTCATGAGCTGCAAGTCATATTGTTTACGGTTTTGTAGTAAAAGAATGTAGTCACAGGCAACATTTTTTACAAACTGAACCCTTTTATTGAACGGGATTAATACATTCAAAAACCTCCTGAATAAAAATAGTAGTATCATAGCTTTACCTTGTTCTGCTGCTTTGGCCATGCTGAGTCCAGATCAAACTCTGCAGTCCTGTCATACAAACAACACAATTGAGCGTGATTTCTTTTTGTTTATGTCACAGGAATGTGGACTTCTGCACAATGCCGCTTTTGCAATATCCACACAGATATTTGCTGATCTATAAATCCAAAGAAAAGAATGAAGGATTCAATCTTCTGCAAAAGTCGATCCGTGTGTGCTATTGAGCGATCGTCTTCCGCGTGAGCGCTACGTTACAAAATAAAAGTCATGTGATAGGTGCACGTGACGTTGTTTTCCTCTGCGCTGAATCATCAAGTATTTTCTGATGATTGGGCAATCGTGTCACTCGTTAAAAAAAGCGCTGAGCTGGAAGGGGATCGTAGCACAGAATGTTTTTTTATATTGAACAGAAATATAAAGGGGATACAAAACATATATAAAAAGGAAACAATAGAACAAAATAAACAAATATTAAATATTAAACAAAGACATCCATGACAATATAACAAAAAATGCAAAATAATAATAATAAATAAACAAATTAATCAACATAGAAAATTATAATATTTGGCATACAGTCAGTAACTTTACATTATGAAGATGAAATAAACCACAGTAAGTTTTAACATCTCATCTATTTCCTTTGACCCTGTCTCCCAGATCAAAAACAATACATTAACTAAAAAAATAAGACGCTTGTTGTAGGCAGACAAATTAAGAAGCCAGGCTATCTCTTTCCAAAAATCCTTCGCATAATCACATTCAAAAGATAAATGTGAAATTGTTTCAAGATTAGTCTTGCAGAATGTGCAATGTGAAGCTATATCCCATTTACATTTAGAAATTAAAGAATTAGAGCGATAGTAATTATGACTAATTTTAAAGTAAATTTATTTTATTTTGTTAGGTATCAGAAGCTTATTTATACCAACTCAACTCAACTTTATTTATATAGCGCTTTTACAATTTTCATTGTTACAAAGCAGCTGTACATGAGACATATTGACTATAAGCAAAATAATTAAAGTTGTACCTGCAAAAACAAGAAAAGGTTGAAAACACAGAAGACAGACATACCCACATACAAAACACTCCACACACACAATATGCACACGTACTAACACACATAGACATAGAGACACACACACACAATATGCACACGTACTAACACACATAGACATAGAGACACACACACGGATGCGCACGCACACACACACAACACACACACACACATACGTACACAGACAAGTACGCACACACACACACACACACACACACGCTCAGTGAGAGCACACATTTAGGATAAAGGAGAGCGAAGCACAGGTCAAATATAACCTGACCAAATTTTATAGAAAGAAAAGGACATTTTAATTTCCACTCAAAAAATGCTTTTGGATGACAATTAAACTTCCTAATAAGACTTCTATAGCCTATAATTTGGGCACTTCACATTTTAATACCTTGTAACTACAATACGCCCTAGAGTTAATAACCATTCAAAAACTCTAGGTTTAGCATTCACTTCAAAGTATTCACTATAAATTCAGAATAGGAATATAAATTACCATCATATTTTTACACATATAATACAAAAATTACACAGGCAAGCTTACAAGCTTCCAAAGCTTGCTTATGAAAGTTAGCAAGCTTTAAAGGGAGTTTACTGCAACTAAAATCGCAAGCCAACAAAAAAAATTCTCCACATTTTTCAAAGATCAATTTAACTCAATTCAACTTTATTTATATAGCGCTTTTTACAATTTTCATTGTTACAAAGCAGCTGTTCATGAGACATATTGACTATAAGCAAAACAATTAAAGTTGTACCTGTAAAAACAAGAAAAAGGTGAAAACACAGAAGACAGACATACCCACATACAAAACACTCCACACACACAATATGCACATGTACTAACACACACACACGGACACGCAGACACACGGACACGCACGCACAGTGAAAGCACACATTTAAGATAAAGGAGAGAGAAACACAGGTCAAATATTAAACAGACTATAAATTCCTATATGCAATATTAATTATGTAAAACTTTAAAATTCTAAAGCTTTAAATTCTAAATTTTATAAAAATAAATAAACTTACTAATAAGGTAAATTATAGATTTAAGATTATCGTTAATAATATAATAGCATTTGAAATTTTGTGGTGAAGACGTGTCAAGTGACCGCGTCTTTCTTTATCCAGCTCTATCATCTGAGCTCTTGTCATGTCACTGCTTCCCATTCTCCGCTCTACCATCAGGTCAGGCCATGAACTGCATCCTGCTCGCTGTGGTAACCTTGGAACAATGAGACAAGACTGGCTGAGAGTAGGGTACTGTTCTGCACTCTTTGATGCAACAAGTACATCAGTTGTGTTCCTAAACCCTCAGAGGATTTATATTATGGAAGTGTAGTGTACGCAAGATTAAAAAGACGTGTCTTTAGTCTAGATTTAAACTGACAGAGTGTGTCTGCCTCCCGGACAGTGCAGGGAAGACTATTCCAAAGTTTAGGCGCTAGATAGGAAAAGGATCTACCACCTGCACTTGATTTTGAAATTCTAGGTATTACCAACTGACAGGACGCCTGAGAGCGTAATGCACATGAAGGACTGTAATATAAGAGGAGTTCATTCAAGTACTGAGGAGCTAAACCATGTAGGGCTTTATAGGTAATAAGCAAGATTTTAAAGTTAACGCGATGCTTTAGGTAACCAGTGCAAGGTTGACAGAACAGGGCTAATATGTTCATACTTTTTTGTACATGTAAGAACTCGAGCTGCCGTGTTTTGGACCAGTTGGAGTTTTTGTAATAAGCCTGCAGGGAAACCACCTAACAGAGCATTACAGTAGTCTAGTCTTGATGTCATGAATGCATGAATTAACTTCTCTGCATTTGACAGTGACGGCATATGACGATAATTTTACAGGTGTTGGCGACGTAGCTCTCAAATGACAGATTACTATCGAATAGAACACCAAGATTCTTAGCTGACGAGGGTTTTATGGAACATCCGTCAATAGTTAAGCAGTATTCTTGGTTGTTACGTATGGTGGTTTTCAGTCCAATAAGTAACACTTCTGTTTTTTCCGAGTTCAGTAATAAAAAGTTGTTACTCATCCAGTTTTTTATATCGACTATGCATTCCATTATTCGATGGAACTGCTGTGTTTCATGAGGCTTCGAGGAAATATAAAGTTGAGTATCATCAGCATAACAGTGAAATCTAACTCCGTGTCGCTTTATTATATCTCCTAGAGGTAGCATGTATAATGCGAAGAGCAGAGGCCCTAAGACTGAGCCCTGTGGTACACCGTACTTGACTTGCGATTTGCGTGACACCTCATTGTTTATTGCTACAAATTGAAAACGGTCGGATAAATAAGATTTAAACCATTTCAAAGCTATTCCCTTAATGCCGACGTAATTTTCGAGTCTATGTAGGAGTGTGCTGTGGTCAATGGTGTCGAATGCAGCACTAAGGTCTAGCAGCACCAATAACGAGATACAACCTCGGTCAGATGCCAATAGCTGATAACTTGTAACTCTGATCAAAGCAGTCTCTGTACTGTGACATGCTCTAAATCCAGACTGGAATTCTTCATTGATGTCATTCCTTTGGAGGAAGGAGCATAACTGAGTTGAAACTAATTTTTCCAGAACTTTAGACATGAAAGGTAGATTCGATATAGGCCTGTAGTTCCCTAGTTCTCTAGGGTCGAGTTGGTTTTTTTTGACAAGGGGCCTTATAACAGTCACCTTATATGCTTTAGGCACATGTCCTAATGTCAGAGATGAGTTAATAATACTAAGAAGAGGATCTATAATTTCTGGGAGCATCTCTTTCAATAGATTTGTAGGTATAGGGTTTAGCATGCATGTTGTTGATTTAGATGATCTAATGATTTTATACAGTTCATCGTGATCTACGGTATAAAATAATTGCAATTTCTCCTTAGGGGCGCTGTAGTTAGTTTGTTCAGCGGGTTTCACTTCTGGTTGCATTGTTATAATTTTTTCTCTAATATCTTGGATTTTATTTGTGAAGTAGTTCATAAATTCATCACTGTTATGCTGATATCCAGAATCTGAAGTCACTGACGATTTATTTTTTGTTAATTTAGCCACTGTGTTAAATAAAAACCTAGGGTTGATCGGTTTTCTTCTATTAGTGATGAAAAGTAGGCGGATCTTAGGGCTTTCCTGTATTTTCGAATACTATCCTTCCATGCTGCACGGAATACCTCTAATTTAGTTTTCTTAAAGTTGCGCTCCATTTTTCAGGCTGCTTTCTTTAGAGCCTGAGTGTGTTCATTATACCACGGTGTTGGGCTGCCATTTTTAATCTTCTTTAAGCGTAGAGGAGCAACAGTATCTAGCCTTTCCGAGAAGGTGGAGTTAAAATTTTCAATGGTAATGTCAAGATCTTCAATGCTATTTCTAATGCAGATTATCGAGAAACGCATCTTCGGTAGTTAAAGTTATTGTTCTACCATATTTGTAACAAGGAGTTTTATTTGCAGCCGTAGGCCAGTGAAGCAAACATAATACCAGATAATGATCCAAAATATCTTCACTCTGCTGAAGGATTTTAACGTCGTCCACATTTATACCGTAAAACAGTATTAAATCTAAAGTATGATTACGAAGGTGAGTGGGTCCTGACACATGTTGACTAACGCCCATGGAGTTAAGAGTGTCTTTGAAAGCCATTCCTAAGCAGTGTTGGGTGTAACTAGTTACTAAGTAATTAGTTACTGTAATTCAATTACTTTCCCCTTGAAAAAGTAAAGTAAGAGATTACAGTTATTTTTTCTGTAATTTAATTACAGTTACTTCTGATGTAATTAAACTAAATACTTTGTGTAATATGTGTGTGTGCAATAGTGGAATTGACATCAAAATTCAAAGTCTAACTTAAAAATCCTTGCTTTAATGTATAATTCTCACATTTGTAATACTTTGGTCAGTTAATAATACTACTTTATGTAGTTTAATATTATTTATTTGAATGAATTAAATAAGCCGTTTCATGTCTATCCTTGAATCACTTAACTAATCAAGGTTGATGTAGGATATAGAAAGTAATTAGTAATAAGTTACTAAATACTTTTTGGAGAGAGTAATTTGTACAGTAATCTAATTACACTATTGAATATGTAATTAGTAACTAGTAATTAATTACTTTTCAGAGTAACTTACTAGGGCTGTCACGATTATTAAATAATCGTCTCATCGCGATTGTTTGACCTCATCGCGATGATTTCGGATCATCGCAATTATCGCACATCTCTATAGAAGACACTAGGGGGAGCTGTAGTGCATCTGCATATTGCATATTTTAGTGTATATATTGTTACTAAAGCATGGTAATACTTGTAAAATGTACCACCACAACACAATCACTTAAAAAAAAAACTAAAACATATACAAATTACCTGCAGTACAATTTAATATTATTTAAGCAAATCTCAGTGTGAAAACCAGTCTACCAAAATTTCATTAACACACAAGTAAAATTTTACTGTAGTCTTGCAAGTGAGAAAAAATTTGAAATCAAATTTTAATGGTGGCTTCAATTCACACCTGATCAATTTACTTCATTTACAAGTATTTGGTGGTTGTATTATTGACAGGTAAAAGCCTAAACCTTAAATATATGATGACCCAATTTTTTCTGATGTATTTCCAAGAAAAAAACATAGTCTTGTATTCAGAACAATATGGTCGTTTCAATCGCTGAATCAAAAATGAATGAGAATTAAATGTCAAAGCCCTAAAACAGACAATTAATCGTCATAATCGCCAAAGCCCTAAAACAGACAATTAATCGCCATAATCGCAATGATTTATTAGACAATTAATCGTCAATCAAATTTCATAATCGTGACAGCCCTATAACTTACCCAACACTGTTCCTAAGGCATCTGTATCGTTATCTACATGGATGTTAAAGTCACCAACGACAAGCACTCTATCTGCGGCCAGTACTAGTTCTGATAAGAACCCACCAAATTCTTTAATCAAATCTGTGTGGTGCCCTGGAGGCCTATATACAATAGCTAAAATACATTTAAAAAATGTTTTATCCTTAGTATTAGGTGTTGAAACATGAAGTACAATGACTTCAAAAGTCTTCAAAATTTAGGAATATAAAACCACAACAGATTAGGATCAGTGTTCGTGCAACGTTTAATCCATCAAATTTTAAATCGTCATTGAGTATACCGAAGTCCAAAGCATTCACACCCTCCAAAGGATTTCTAATCAGTGTCTTCCTTTTAACATATTCTGTCAAATGACGCGTCAAATAATTTGTTTTACTTTCAAACACAGTATTTTTGATTGAACAATAAAGACACACAAAAAACATCCATAGTGTTCCAAACCTGTATTCAAATGTCTTGTGTTTTGCTAAACACAAAGGAATGTATTTGGAAGAATGTCAGTAACCAAACACATCTCATCCCCCATTAACTGCCATAGTAGGGAAAATAAATATGGGAGTCAATGGGGATGAGATCTGTTTGTTTTTGTCTTAAACATGTTTAATGTATAACTTGCACATTAAATTACAATAAAATTACATGAATCTTACATTATGTAATATTGGTGTAAATATGGCACATATTTAACATATTTAAAGACAATACATATAAAAGACAATGCACATTAAATGCTGTACCTTAGCTTTGGCTACCTTAAACTAAGATAAGTACTAGAGATGTATTTTATTATTCTATGTATGTTTTTTTCAGCTATGTTAAGACTACATCGCCTAAAGCAGAGCCCTCTGTTTTAGACATTTCAGTAGTGTCACACACAGCTTGACATAAATTCAACTTCTGCAATGCTGCAGTATGTACAGTACATTGAGCAGTGCTTGTTTGGGGCCAAATTTCTTTTTATTTTTGATACATAATTTTAAAATGTATTATCTTTTATTTGGATTAATTTGTCTTTCATCTTTCATCAGATTTACCAATTTGTAAACAATTATAAGGATGGTAATATTGAACTGCTAGAAAACCTTGAGAGAATTTGGTGGGGCTGAGGGGCCGCTGCTGAAACCTCTCCTACAGATGTGATCTCACTCCAAACTTTTGATAAAACTTGAGAGTCCTGTGTTTGGTATAATCCTAAGGATAAAACGACAAACTGCCGGTTCATTACGTTAAACGATACGTTGCCTTACCACAGGATTTGGAATATCACAAAAATATAAGCTCTGTGATTACAATCGCCAGTAGTAAAAAACTAACATAAGGCTCTAAACACCGCGGTCGAAGCTAAACGTAAACGAACTGATTGACTTTCCATCATTTTAATAATTTTGGAAACGCGTTCCTAGGAGAATTGTCCCTCTCGTCGTCCCGTACTTATTTACATACATTCACACGCAGCTTGGCAACAACACAGCGAGACTTTCAAGTTTAAACGTTCAAAGTGTGCATTAAATAATAACTAGATTCAACTTCAATTCAAATGATATATTTAATTATAATGAGTTACATAAAATGATTTAAAAAATGTCAGTTTTGAAGAGAGCGCACACATGGGAAATATCAGATTCAGAGAATGAGAGTACTGAAAATAAACCAGCATCTTTAAGTGTAAAACTCGATCAAGACACGAACTCGGTGTGTGTTGCGGATAAATCCAGTATTTCACCCCCAGGCGGGAGCTCCGCTGAGCGGACAAGTGAGGTGAAGAAACCCGGCAGGAGGAAGAGGAGAACACGGGAGGAGCTGAAGGAGGACCGAGAGAAACGGAGAGAGGAAAAAGAGAGACGCAAAGAGCAGAAACTACAGGCGCAACAGAAGAGAAAAGAGGCAGCGGAGAGAATCAATCTGTTAAAACCCGAAAACGTCATCAAGAGTCTCACTATCCACATTCATGCAGGTGACAGACAGACAGACAGACAGTCTCTCTCTCTCTCTCTCTCTCTCTCTCTCTCTCTGTGTGTGTAAGCGAATACAGTAGTTTTACAGTGATTGTCTCTGTGTAGTGTTGTTACAGGACGTAGGCTGTGATGTTTTGCTCAAGACTCTTGATGGTTTGTCTTGGAGGAGCCGTATTGAGGACCAGGGGATTCACAACAGCATCAGGTGGACACGACAGGCCCTTCAGGTGAGACTTTAACTCAGACTGGTACTTATTGAGTCTATCAGTTCAACAGAGGACAAGCAGATGTGTGTTTTCACCTTTGCATCTCTCACATTTATGTGTGTGTGTACACAGCAGGGTGAGGAAGAGTATGAAAATGGAGCTGTTGAAGAAGATCAGGTTCTGATGGTGATCTCCCAGAATGACTTTCATGACATAGTGACATCACATAACAAAAACACCAATAAGTTGGTCAGTCATTCAACTTTCAACCTAATTTGTTTATTATGTTTTGTTGCCTTGTAGACAAATGTTTTTCATTTCTTAGGCTCCCACTGGTGAGGTGAAAGAGGAGGCGGAGTCACTGCTCCAACATCTCTCTGAATACTTCAACAGAGCGTCTGGGAAAGTTGTCACGATTCTAGTGACTGGTCAACACCAAAGGTGTACAAACTACCTTTTATAGAGTTTTTGCAACAACAACAAAAAATCTATAACCATTCTCAATGATTAATGAAAATCTCATACAAAGTCACTGGATAGATTACTGTGTATATTTGTGTGTGTGTGTGTGTGTACAGAGGAGGATCACGGGATGAAGATGATGTCGATTCTCACTTCTATCATCTGGAGACAGAAGAGGTCAGATCAAAACCTTCTTGTATTCTCATCTGTAAAGCTACAGCTGCAGCGATGTGACATTATTTCTTATTTCTGTGATGAGCAGCTATTGGTTCACCTCCAGCTTTACTGGAATGTGGCTGTTCACTTCCTGTATGGCTGGGAGGAAGTCACTGATCATGTGATCGCTGTTACCAAAGCTTTATCCAAGAGACCTTACAAGTGAGTTTCACGCAGACTTACTCTGTGAATAAGAATAAACATGAACATCGTGCTTTAAGACAACCAGTTCATAATGATTGTGTTGTGATGGTTGTGTATGTTCTCAGAGCGTTGTGCGGCGATCCCGAGCTGGGCTTCTGCATGGAAGGCTCATGGTCAGGAGGTGTGCGGGTGGACAGAGACGGCCGTGGTCTCGCTCAGGTGTGGACGCGTCAGATACAGCAGCTGAACCGCGTCAGTGTACCCACAGCCATAGCTGTGACCACCGCCTACCCCTCAGCTTCACTTCTACTGCAGGTCACGTGTTGTGAGACACATCTGATATATTGTACTGTATCGCTCTTTATTCACTTTCAGTCTCTGTGTGTGTCAACAGGCCTATGAAGAGCTGCCGTCTGAGGAGGAATGTCACAGGCTGTTGGCTGATCTCACTGTGGGAGGCGGGGTCAAAGAGAGGCGTGTCGGTCCTGATGTCTCAGGGCGTATACATCGCCTACTTACTTCCCAGAATCCTCATCTCCTGCTGGATTAAAACTGGAATTGTGGGAGAAATCACACATTCTGCACTTTATAGTAACTGACTATTAAATACAAACTCATTGGTGCCAGTCATCACAGTTGGAAACTTCTCATTGAGAACATTGATTATGTTTGACATTGAATGCAAGAACTCAGGAGTGCATTCAGTGTTTATATTTGATCAGTATGTGTATTGACTGGGATTTTGTGATTAGTTATGATATGAGGAATCATTCAGGACACGGTGCTGGATGAGTTTGCTGCCACTTGAAGGGGTCATATGACACGGCTAAAATGAATATTATGGTTTGTTTTAGATGTAATGCAATGTGTATACACGATTTAAGGTTCAAAAACGCTGTATTTTCCACACACCGTGCATGTTTGTATCTCCTCTTTGCTCCGCCTCTCTGAATCGCGCAGATTTTTTACAAAGCTCATCGGTCTGAAAAGCGAGGTGTGCTATGATTAGCCAGTTAACCGGTGCGTAGTGATTGGTCGAATACTGCAAGCGTGTAACGGAAATGTAACACTTCTTACCATATTTGGAACATCAGGTTCCAAAGCAGTTGTATTGACAGGAACGCCCACCTTACTTGTGTATACATTTGGGCGGTCTTAGTCAAATCATACCACAAACTGACGTAGATTTGTGGGGGTGTGGTTACACGAGGTGTTTCAGGCAGGTCTGGGTGAGCATTCGCTTTTAGATAGAATGCATCTTTTGTTCCCACACTTTCATTCGTGCAAATTTACGTGTCTAATACTTGCAACTTATAACACACCAAAGACACAGAAAAACACGTATTCACGCCATATGACCCCTTTAAAGTTAGACGTCACATTATGCCTTTAGTGTATTTTGGTTTCAGATCAGTAAAAAAACATGCAAAACAGTACAAAATGTATTCACTCATTCAAAAAAAGTAGATCCGCCTACTTTTCATCACTAATAGAAGAAAACCAGCACAACCCTAGGTTTTTATTTAACACGGTGGCTAAATTAACAAAAAATAAATCGTCAGTGACTTCTGATCCTGTATATCAGCATAGCAGTGATGAATTTATGAACTACTTCACATATAAAATCCAAGATATTAGAGAAAAAATTATAACAATGCAATCAGAAGTGAAACCCGCTGAACAAACTAACTACAGCGCCCTTAAGGAGAAAATGCAATTATTTTATACCGTAGATCAAGATGAGCTGTCTAAAATTATTAGATCATCTAAATCAACAACATGCATACTAGACCCTATACCTACAAATCTACTGAAAGAGATGCTCCCAGAAATTATAGATCCTCTTCTTGGTATTATTAACTCATCTCTGACATTAGGACATGTGCCTAAAGCATATAAGGTGGCTGTTATAAGGCCCCTTGTCAAAAAACCCCAACTCGACCCTAGAGAACTAAGGAACTACAGGCCTATATCGAATCTACCTTTCATATCTAAAGTTCTGGAAAAAGTAGTTTCAACTCAATTATGCTCCTTCCTCCAAAGGAATGACATCAATGAAGAATTCCAGTCTGGATTTAGAGCATGTCACAGTACAGAGACTGCTTTGATCAGAGTTACAAATGATCTGCTATTGGCGTCTGACCGAGGTTGTATCTCGTTATTGGTGCTGCTAGACCTTAGTGCTGCATTCGATACCATTGACCACAGCACACTCCTACATAGACTCGAAAATTATGTCGGCATTAAGGGAATAGCTTTGAAATGGTTTAAATCTTATTTATCCGACCGTTTTCAATTTGTAGCAATAAACAATGAGGTGTCACGCAAATCGCAAGTCCAGTACGGTGTACCACAGGGCTCAGTCTTAGGGCCTCTGCTCTTCGCATTATACATGCTACCTCTAGGAGATATAATAAAGCGACACGGAGTTAGCTTTCACTGTTATGCTGATGATACTCAACTTTATATTTCCTCGAAGCCTCATGAAACACAGCAGTTCCATCGAATAATGGAATGCATAGTCGATATAAAAAACTGGATGAGTAACAACTTTTTATTACTGAACTCGGACAAAACGGAAGTGTTACTTATTGGACCGAAAACTGCTATAAGTAACAACCAAGAATACTGTTTAACTATTGACGGATGTTCCATAAAACCCTCGTCGTCAGCAAAGAATCTTGGCGTTCTATTCGATAGTAATCTGTCATTTGAGAGCCACGTCGCCAACACCTGTAAAATTGCGTTTTTCCATCTTAAGAATATATCTAAACTACGTCATATGCTGTCAATCTCAGATGCAGAGAAGTTAATTCATGCATTCATGACATCAAGACTAGATTACTGTAATGCACTGTTAGGTGGTTGCCCTGCAGGCTTATTACAAAAACTCCAATTGGTCCAAAACGCGGCAGCTCGAGTTCTTACACGTACAAAAAAGTATGAACATATTAGCCCGGTTCTGTCAACCTTGCACTGGTTACCTATAAAGCATCGCGTTAACTTTAAAATCTTGCTTATTACCTATAAAGCCTTACATGGTTTAGCTCCTCAGTACTTGAATGAACTCCTTTTGTATTACAGTCCTTCACGTGCATTACGCTCTCAGGCGTCCTGTCAGTTGGTAATACCTAGAATTTCAAAATCAAGTGCAGGTGGTAGATCCTTTTCCTATCTAGCGCCTAAACTTTGGAATAGTCTTCCCTGCACTGTCCGGGAGGCAGACACACTCTGTCAGTTTAAATCTAGACTAAAGACGCATCTTTTTAATCTTGCATACACTACTCTTCCATAATATAAATCTTCTGAGGGTTTAGGCTGCATTAGTTAGATCAACCGGAACCAAAAACACAACTGATGTACTTGTTGCATCAAAGAGTACAGAACAGTACTCTACTCTCAGCCAGTCTTGTCTCATTGTT
This sequence comes from Triplophysa rosa, assembly GCF_024868665.1. Lineage (NCBI taxonomy): Eukaryota > Metazoa > Chordata > Actinopteri > Cypriniformes > Nemacheilidae > Triplophysa > Triplophysa rosa. Next base: position 2,022,416 of record NC_079912.1, on the reverse strand, counting down.
CCAAGGTTACCACAGCGAGCAGGATGCAGTTCATGGCCTGACCTGATGGTAGAGTGGAGAATGGGAAGTGGGGACCTGACAAGAGCTGAGATGATAGAGCTGGATAAAGAAGGACGCGGTCTCTTGACATGTCTTCACCACAAAACTTCAAATGCTATTAGATTATTAATGATAATCTTAAACTACAATTTATTTTATTATTAAGTTTATTTATTTTATTTAGCCTTGTTGTGCAAGTTCTCTGGAGCTTGTGCAGAGGCAGCAGCTTTTGCCAGAGGGGAACTGGAATCCCCTGGTTGGGCCTGGGTTCTCCTGAGGTTTTTTTTCTCGATTAGAGTTTTGGGTTCCTCGCCACCGTTTGCATACTGTTTTTGCACTATCTGCCTGACCGGGGGGGCTGCTTTAGAATTTTAAAGTTTTACTTAATTAATATTGCATATAGGAATTTATAGTCTGTTATATTTGACCTGTGCTTCTCTCTCCTTTATCCTAAATGTGTGCTCTCACTGAGTGTGTGTGTGTGTGCGTACTTGTCTGTGTACGTGCGTGTGTGTGTGTGTGTTGTGTGTGTGTGCGTGCGCATCCGTGTGTGTGTGTGTGTCTCTATGTCTATGTGTGTTAGTACGTGTGCATATTGTGTGTGTGGAGTGTTTTGTATGTGGGTATGTCTGTCTTCTGTGTTTTCAACCTTTTCTTGTTTTTGCAGGTACAACTTTAATTATTTTGCTTATAGTCAATATGTCTCATGTACAGCTGCTTTGTAACAATGAAAATTGTAAAAGCGCTATATAAATAAAGTTGAGTTGAGTTGATTCAGTGAGTACTATAAGCCATAATCAAATCTTAACAGCAAAGAAATTGAACTAATAAATAAAAGCTGAGTGAATAAATACAGAATCAATCCATGAAATACACAAACTGTCGTAACAGACAAGCTGCTGTCTGGTACAAAATATAATCCAGTAACACTTCAGGTATTGATGTACTGCATTCAGTGATGTCATCATTTGACATGGCAGTGACCTCAGCCTCATTTGTTTAGTGGGCTTGGGCCAAAAATGACCTTTTTAAATAAAAAACGAACATAAACTCCTGAATATATCCTCAATGCTTTTTACGACATGTAATACAGGGTCACATGACTAGAAACATTGGCACTGAAAATGAACTAATAAGCAAACTACTGAGAAATTTGTGTTGAATATTGTCATATCTGCATATCTTCCGGGATTTAAGAAGATAAGTTATGTAAAAACCCAGAGTAAATTTGCAGAAGAAAGTCATATTGATATCACAAGGATGAGTAAATAAGGATTTTTACGATTCTCTGATCTGTTTTATTTAAGCATTTTCTCTTCTACGTCCAGCGACAGCGTTTTCTGTGGTACGTCTCTAAATCTGAAAAGAATTCGTCTGAGTCGTTATCAGAGGTGGAGTCAGGCAAAAATGGGGTGTGTCCTGGTACACTGGAGGCGGGGCAGAGATTGCATGACTCAGGGATTGGATAAGAACTGGGGCCATTTACACAGAGATGAGGCAGACGAGTGTCACAGCATTGACAGACAGCAGATACGTGATGATGGGTTGGGTCACACAGGGAGGTGTGGTCAGAGACGAGGGCGGGGCGACAGCAGAGGGCGTGGTCAGAGGGTGAGGAGGTATCGCGGTAACAGCAAACATCCATTACGGAGGCGGAGTCTTGATGAGATGTAGAATCACGGTAAAACTCATCTTTACTGTGGTAAGAACCAGGGTTATCAGAGACAGAACTGCTAATAAAGTCACGGTCTGCAGGAGTGTGGGAAAGAACGGGGCTTGTGCATTGGTCTGTGCAGTCGTCATTTTCTGTCTGCGTAGCTTTGTCTTTCCTGTCTGCGCAGCCGAGGCTCAGCACCCATCCCAGCTGGTTAAACAGCAGCAGACGCAGACCCGGGGGTAACGGCAGCATACGCAGAGTGTCTGCACAGTCGGGCAGCATGTTGCGCAGCTGTGTGCAGCACAGATACTGTAAGGTGGTGGGTGTTGAGTGCGAGCGGATCAGTTTCATGCTGCTCTTGGCTGCAGTTGAACACACCATCGGATAAAGATGCTTGTTCTGCAAATGTGTGGCTGCAACACCTGACAGAAAGAAAAGAGGAGAAAGAAAGTTAGAAGGTCTGATGATAGTGACGATGAGACCGATCAAAACTGGAATTTCTGGTTTTTAACAGATACCATCTTTCCTGCGTGTCTTACCAATGCATCGGCGGTTCTTGTAGAAGCCAAGCGTGCCGTGCCAGGTGTCCAGGTGAACCCCAATGATAGAACCTTGACCAAAGCGTGAGGAGAAGTTCACCTTTGACCCATTATGGTGGAGCTGACCTAAACCACAATGAATGCAAGTGAAGAAATGCACAAACACACAGAACAATGTAAACCTATGCTGCAAAAATTGCATTTGTTCTATTTAGGGTCACATGACCTCTGAACCCACCTGTGTATGACAGACCCCAGCTGTCTTCATCTGTGCCCAGCATACCGCAGAAACTGTGTCTGAACTGATCCAGATTCACTTCTGATGTACCGATACCAACCATCTGCTCATAAAACACACACACAACATAAAATTACTTTGAAAAAAGCATGTTAAGACTTAATTGTATGACTAGTTTAGTAACTGAACATTAACTAATCACCATATCTGTTCCATAGACAGGTGATGTCATTTTAATCTCCCAGAAATGCTGTCCATCACTGAGCGCTCGAGAGCCCCTGACGGCGGCCGTTCCACAGCTGTACTCTGAATGAAAGCTCACCATCCGGTCAGAGCAGCTCAGATACGCTCCGGAGGATTTACTTTCCTTATCCCACACCCAATCACATCCTTCAGCACAATAACAAACAAACACAATATATACAGTATATACACTGACCTAAATTATAAATGCAACACTTTTGTTTTTGCCCCCATTTTTCATGAGCTGAACTCAAAGACTTTTTCTATGTACACAAAAGGCCTATTTCTCTGAAATATGGTTCACAAATCTGTCTAAATCTGTGTTACTGAGCACTTCTCCTTTGCCCAGATAATCCATCCACCTCCCAGGTGTGGCATATCAAGATGCTGATTAGACAGCATGATTATTGCACAGGTGTGCCTTAGGCTGGCCACAATAAAAGGCCACTCTAAAGTATCTGGTGTCACCACCATTTGCCTCACGCAGTGCAACACATCTCCTTCACATAGAGTTGATCAGGTTGTTGATTGTGGCCTGTGGAATGTTGGTCCACTTCTCTTCAATGGCTGTGCGAAGTTGCTGGATATTGGCAGGAACTGGAACACGCTGTCGTATACGCCGATCCAGAGCATCCCAAACATGCTCAATGGGTGACATGTCCGGTGAGTGTGCTGGCCATGCAAGAACTGGGATGTTTTCAGCTTCCAGGAATTGTGTACAGATCCTTGCAACATGGGGCCGTGCATTATCATGCTGCAACATGAGGTGATGGTCGTGGATGAATGGCACAACAATGGGCCTCAGGATCTCGTCACGGTATCTCTGTGCATTCAAAATGCCATCAATAAAATGCACCTGTGTTCGTTGTCCATAACATAGGCCTGCCCATACCATAACCCCACCTCCACCATGGGCCACTCGATCCACAACATTGATATCAGCAAACCGCTCACCCACACGACGCCATACACACTGTCTGCCATCTGCCCTGTACAGTGAAAACCGGGATTCATCCGTGAAGAGAACACCTCTCCAAAGTGCCAGATGCCATCGAATGTGAGCATTTGCCCACTCAAGTCGGTTACGACGACGAACTGCAGTCAGGTCGAGACCCTGATGAGGACGACAAGCATGCAGATGAGCTTCCCTGAGATGGTTTCTGACAGTTTGTGCAGAAATTCTTTGGTTATGCAAACCGATTGTTGCAGCAGCTGTCCGGGTGGCTGGTCTCAGATGATCTTGGAGTTGAAGATGCTGGATGTGGAGGTCCTGGGCTGGTGTCGTTACACGAGGTCTGCGGATGTGAGGCCGGTTGGATGTACTGCCAAATTCTCTGACATGCCTTTGGAGACGGCTTATGGTAGAGAAATGAACATTCAATTCACGGGCAACAGCTCTGGTGGACATTCCTGCAGTCAGCATGCCAATTGCACGCTCCATCAAAACTTGCGACATCTGTGGCATTGTGCTGTGTGATAAAACTGCACATTTTAGAGTGGCCTTTTATTGTGGCCAGCCTAAGGCACACCTGTGCAATAATATAATCAGCATCTTGATATGCCACACCTGTGAGGTGGATGGATTATCTCGGCAAAGGAGAAGTGCTCACTAACACAGACAGCTTTTAGACAGATTTGTGAACAATATTTGAAAGAAATAGGCCTTTTGTGTATATAGAAAAAGTCTTAGATCTATGAGTTCAGCTCATGAAAAATGGGGGCAAAAACAAAAGTGTTACGTTTATAATTTTGGTCAGTGTATATATAGTTAAAACAATATAATCAATATTCGTTTTAATATAAACCTTTTTAGTTTAAATTTCTATTACATTTTGAGAAATGTTATTATTTGCAATAAATTAAATATGCACAAATTTAAATATGAAATGGTATGTGGGAAATTCCAGTGTTATGGATGTGACATAAAAACACTCAGAGAATGTGTTTGTTACCAATATACTGAACCATTTGTTTATATTTTACTGAAGCCTTGTTGATAGAGTTTAAACATCAGAAAAATGTCAGTCTATGCAATTTTTCTATTATTAAAAAGGGAAATAAACATGCGTCATGAATGGAATGTACAAGGTTTTTGGGAGACAACAAACCTTTTAGGATTTCTGTGAATTATAATGCACAAACCTGAAGCAATTATACACAACAAATGCAGAAGGGATGCCTCTTCACAGAAAACAAAATAGTTTGTGCCCATCCATGAGAAATATGTACCGTTATGGATGTGACAATCCTGGGTATTTGAACCAGCAAATGTTGATATCTGTGCTGTTAGTATATTAAAAAAAACTGGTAAAAGCTAGATTTTTTTCATGGTGAGGGTGACATTTTCACGGAATTGCCCATGTCAATAGATTCCATCAATACAATATTTTTTTCACCTTGTTCGTCCTCTCCACAGGTGCAGATGTTGGGATTGATGTGGTTGTCTGAGTTGAGTTCAGTTTGAGCTGGACACTGGCAGAATGACTCGCCCGTCACGGGCACCACAGGTGGCATTTCAGCTGGCACACACACCGTTACTGCCTCGTACCCTCCAGAAACCTCCGTCTCTGACTGACACACAAACACAAGACAGGTTACAGCTCACACATTCTCACATACAAACAATACATTTAAGATTGACAGTATTTACTTATTTACAGAAGTACTGGGAGACACGTGTTAAAATCTCTGATGTTAATGTAATGTAAAGCTCACACCTGTTATGTAAGGGATAATGTACAGGCAGCCGGTATCGCAGAAATAACTGTGTAATCACACTGAAGGGGCTTATTTTGCGATAACAGCCAGCTGCTTGTACATTATCCCGGTTATTACACGGCTAGTAGTTGGAACATGAGAAAAAACTGGACATGAAATGTGAATTTGAAATATTTTATTAGTTCATTTTTACCAAATGCAGACCTGCCGCGAGGAAAAGCCGTTTACTTTTAGTTTTAAGGTAAGAAATGACGTTCAAATGTCACGAACAGGCAACTTGGTTTTAATCATTTGTACATATAATGTCATATATGTTATTAAAAGACATATTTATATTTAATTTGTCAAAACAACCTGTCAAAATGACTTGCTGCATCCGGGTTACCATGTGTTATTAGTTTCGAGAGGTTGTTATCTGGGAATAACGAACCTGCAAATGTCGCGACTGGCCAATCAGAATCAAGCGTTCCAACGAGCCATGTAATAACTTAAAATAAACTCAACACGTGACGACAAAGTAACACACTCACGTGCACCTGTGCTCTAACAACTTCTGGTTTCTCTTCGAAGTTGGGTGTTGCTTCTGCACCACTTTCACCAACAACATACTTATTCCAAGACATTCCTGAAATACAAAATGAATCCTGTGGGATTATTATTTCAGCTTCTTTGCTTAGGTTTAGTTTAAAGACAAACTACACACAACAGACTTGAAAATGAACTTTGTCTTTCTCTGACTGAGCTGTGCTGAAAGCGTAGCCTACTTCAGATTGCTCCATATGTCACGACTGACTCTCTGAGGCTATACAATTACAATCCTGAGTCACCTGCTCAGATCAATCTCATATTTACACGCTCTCTGTTATCAAAACAACCCAGAAGAATGTAATAACATACACAAACATCAGTAGACCAGGATGGTAAAGCGTAAACACACACACAACTTGAACACACATGCTTTATAACACACATTCAGTATTTTCATATAAGTGATATTTCTTAGGTTCACATTGTGTGTTGAATGTTTCTGTATTTCAGAAATGTGTGTATAATTGGATTTAAAGCCTGTTGTACATGCGACAGCAGCAGGTGTTCACTAATTGATGGATAATGTGAATCCAACGCAAGATTCCTGCCCCGATTACCTCCAGCAGCCCAGAGCCGACCAACTGACCCATCTACAACAGCAGCCAGTCTTCATCCTTTATTCAAACACATCTTTATTGAAGATTGATCAAAGATTCTGTATGCATGCTGTAGCTGGAGAACTTGGACTGTACAAAAATTAAAGAGGCAAAAAAAATGCACATGCACAAAGCTTTTAGCTCAGAAAATCACTGCTGTAGTAAAAACAGATGGAGGACCAGTAAAATATTAACAACTGATTACATTATAGTCAATGCATGGATTTTCTGCATTTTAGAAATAAACCCATTTTTATGATAGTTTCCAATTTCTGTGTTTTCTTATTTTACTTGAATGGTTTAGTCAAACCTCAAACAGCCCCTTCAAGCATCACATTTGGACACTGCTGTATACTGGGATTTCCTGCTTTCCTTGCGCCCCATGAAGATGTGTAGGCCTATTTCGTAGGCCTATTTCTGGAAAATGCTATGGTGCAATACATTTAAACAAGATTTTCATTACACTAACACCAGCACTTTTCCAGTCCAAACAGCATATTCATTACAACCAAGATTACGAAAGACAGTAACGTGATGGCAAAGGTAACTTAATTCTCTAATCTCAGCCTGTAAATAAAAGGTTAAACGCTCTACTGTTCGCAAGTTGCTTTGGATAAAATTTGCTAAATTAAAAAATATATATGTAAATAATAGATCAATTGCTTCTGCTGTTATTATGTGCAGATCAACTATATACAGTAGAATGCCTATCACAACACCCATCATTTCAGTATGAATTAACACAGAAAATTACCTAAAATAATCTTTTAAAAGTAACAACAAAATAATAGAGTATAGTTACGTATGTAGACTTCTATAACCACTGATACATACACATACACATACACATGAGAAACACTGGAAAACCTTTAAAAAAATAAATAAACATATAAACTCAAATACCTTGTTAAAATGTAAACTTTACTTCTGTCGTCTTACACACACGTTCCCATCAGGATCTGTAAGTGATATATGACAGGTATGTATCAACGCTGTGACCTACATACACACTAAACACAACACAGCGCACCGCACCGTTATGTTACGAATTACACTATTGCGAAGGCACGGCTCATGAATATTAATTAGGGTTAGACGTAACCTACGTAATTACTATGCCCGACCCATTCCGTCGTCATAGTAGAATTTGAAGTTTGGCAGACGGGACGGGTCGGTCTGTCTATCATCCTCATTAAAGTCTGCAGTAAGGATCAGACAGCGCTGGCTTTCCTTCAACGACAGTTTAATCGACACATTAACTGACCTACAGTACAACATAAACACGATACGATCACATGTCCCAAAATATGCGAATATATTTCAAACCGTAACTACAGACACTTGACATAAAGCGAAACATAGTCATGCCCTACTCACTTTGAAGGGCCCTTGAAGTAGACATTCTTGAGAGCGAATAAAAACCACTGTGGCGTTCCTTCCCTCGAGGGCGCAAAAACGCCGTTCGTAAACCGCCCATAATAAGTATGTTTTTAAAATATATATATAAATATCATAAAAATAAAGATAACTAAAATCACCTATGTACTATTCGCTGGTTGGGTTTGCGCTCTTGTGTCTGATTGGTAGCGTTCAATCATGGGCGGGATCTACATCATGACGTTTCACATTGCGGAAGTAAAAATGACCAACATGGACAGCAGCGGTGAGTGCGATCTGCGGGACTTTATTAAAGTTTAAATGCAATGCCATCGAAGTCACTTTTTAAGCAGCCTTAAATTAAATTAGTCATAAATGCATCATAATAAACAATACATTTAATGTCAAACAAACCTTTTAAACGTGGAACGTACTGTGGTAATTTGGTAATGTTTTGGATGCAATTGTAACGTATTCATTCAAGTTAAGTTAAAGAACAATTAAGTAAACATAATTTAGTAACACATGCAAATACATCTGAATAAATGATATGCCATCAAATATTTTAAATATGCCATGATATAACCCTCGTATTTTTGGATGAAGTGTTAGAATGAAAGAAAGGAACGTCTCTAGTTACCTGAGCCTGTTGAATGATAACAGTGTTCAACGTCACATGAGCTTCTGTATCTCTGTTAGAGCCAGGAAGTCTGGATCAGGTGAAGCACGTGGTTCTGGTTTTGTCTGGTAAAGGTGGAGTGGGTAAAAGCACCATTACTACTGAACTTGCCCTGGCGCTCAGACATTCAGGACATAAGGTAAATACACCATCATCCTGTCCTGTTCTCTCATAATGTCTCTTTACATGTGATTGGATAAGTGTGTGTTTCAGGTTGGTATCCTGGATGTGGATTTGTGTGGACCCAGTATACCACGGATGCTGAGCGTTGGAAAGCCGGAGGTACATCAGTGTGACGCGGGGTGGGTGCCGGTATATGCAGACCCACAACAGCAGCTGGCACTCATGTCCATCGGCTTCCTAATGGAGGATCCTGATGAGGCCGTCGTGTGGAGGGGACCTAAGAAGACAGGTGTGAACTTTGACTTTAACCCACAGTAGCTTTCCTGTAGCTCAGTGGTTAGAGCATGGCGTTGGTCATGGGTACGATCCCAGGGATTGCACATACTTAGAAACAAGTGTATAGTATAATGCATGGGCTGCAGCTATCGATTATTTTAGTAATCGAGTATTCTACTGATTTTCCATTGATTAATCGGGTATTCGGATAATAAGTACTTTTTCTTTATTAAAGAGCAATACTAAATATACAAGAGAAAATAAGACAGGTCTCTTAAAATGAACAACTAATTTGTTTCCTTTTTAGAAAAAATAATATATTTATTGCTGAAATTGCATACATTAATATCTGTTAAAACTAAACCCATTTAGTACATTCCATTGCCATATTACATTCAAAATGCAATATAGGCCTAATACTAATGTATAAATAAGAAACATTAATAAAAATAGAAAGAATAATTTCAAAGGTAAACAACTAACTTAAGCTTATGCATTTAGTCTATCTAAATTAGTTTGTTTATTTTTTACTATAAAATAGTAATATATTTGTCCACATAAAAATACAGCGTTAACAGGACTTTTATTTTGGCAGGTCGTCGGAAGACGCTTATTTTTTAGTGTGTTAGCTTCACTCAGAAAAACGTTCTGAAATAAAATCTCAGAGCAACTCTGGAGATGAAGTTCATGTCCTCATAAAGCGCAGACTAATTCATGAGCATCACGCGTGTAGCACGTTAAACTGTGCAGTTCATTCACACAGACAGATGACGTGTGAATAACATGATTCGGCATCCACTAACGTTAGTCCGAATCTAGTTTTATGGACTCAACGCAGCCGGAAAACAAGTTTCACTCGCAAGATAGACTAAAACTTAGTAAAATAGCTGTTCACCATTTCAATAAGCTATCACTTATTTATCAGCATGAGAAATACGTGTGAACAGACTAAAATGCGTGTGAATGCGTGAGACTTGAGAGCCTGTAACATGAACAGAGTTTAGCGGGCTGTGCGTCAGTAATAACGGTCCGTGGGGAAACGCAGTGCTGCGTGTGTACTGTAGTTAAATGGATTAAACGAGGCAAAAATTGCCTCGATGATTATTTGTATTCGAGTTACTCGAGGAATCGTTTCAGCCCTATGTAATGCGATGTAAGTCGCTTTGGATAAAAGTGTCTGCCAAATGCGTACATGTAATGTAATGTAACCTCTCACCTGTAGGAAGATGTGCCTCAAGTCATCTGTAACAAAGTATTTCTCATTTTTTGTCAGCTCTGATTGGGCAGTTTGTGAGTGATGTGGCGTGGGGTGAATTAGACGTGCTGTTAGTGGACACACCTCCGGGAACATCAGACGAACACTTGGCTGTGCTTGAGAACCTGCGCAAACACAAAGTGGACGGAGCCGTGCTGGTCACTACACCACAGGTAAACACACACCGTCTCTGCTGTACCTGTACCTCAAACCTCTTATGTGCTGAACGACAAAAAACACACGTCACGTGAACAGAAATGTTGTGTCAGGCAGTGTCTACAGGTGACGTGAGGCGTGAGATCACCTTCTGTAAGAAGACAGATGTGAAGATTCTTGGCATCGTGGAGAACATGAGCGGCTTTGTGTGTCCACACTGCTCTGTGAGTTTAATACCCACATACTGCTTTAATACTCTAATGTTGATTTTAACATCACACTTATATGTTTGTGTGACTTTAGGAGTGCAGTAATATCTTTTCCAAAGGTGGAGGTGAGGAACTGGCCAAACTCACAGGATCTGTGTTTCTAGGTAGGTAAAATGTGGTTTGGTTAACACTTTAACTTGTGTTATTCCAGTGTTCACCACTAGGTGACATCACTAGTGCACATCATCTGCAGAAACCCACCTGCTTATGAGTCTCATAGACTGTATACAGGTGCTGGTCATATAATTAGAATATCATCAAAAAGGGAAACTTGTATATTATATTCATTCATTACACACAGACTGATATATTTCAAATGTTTATTTCTTTTAATTTGATGATTATAACTGACAACTAATGAAAATCCCAAATTCAGTATCTCAGAAAATTAGAATATTACTTAAGACCAATACAAAGAAATGATTTTTAGAAATCTTGGCCAACTGAAAAGTATGAAGATGAAAAGTATGAGCATGTACAGCACTCAATACTTAGTTGGGGCTCCTTTTGCCTGAATTACTGCAGCAATGCGGCGTGGCATGGAGTCGATCAGTCTGTGGCACTGCTCAGGTGTTATGAGAGCCCAGGTTGCTCTGATAGTGGCCTTCAGCTCTTCTGCATTGTTGGGTCTGGCATATCGCATCTTCCACTTCACAATACCCCATAGATTTTCTATGGGGTTAAGGTCAGGCGAGTTTGCTGGCCAATTAAGAACAGGGATACCATGGTCCTTAAACCAGGTACTGGTAGCTTTGGCACTGTGTGCAGGTGCCAAGTCCTGTTGGAAAATGAAATCTGCATCTCCATAAAGTTGGTCAGCAGCAGGAAGCATCAGAAGCGTCTCGCCTGGGCTAAAGACAAAAAGGACTGGACTGCTGCTGAGTGGTCCAAAGTTATGTTCTCTGATGAAAGTAAATTTTGCATTTCCTTTGGAAATCAGGGTCCCAGAGTCTGGAGGAAGAGAGGAGAGGCACAGAATCCACGTTGCTTGAGGTCCAGTGTAAAGTTTCCACAGTCAGTGATGGTTTGGGGTGCCATGTCATCTGCTGGTGTTGGTCCACTGTGTTTTCTGAGGTCCAAGGTCAACGCAGCCGTATACCAGGAAGTTTTAGAGCACTTCATGCTTCCTGCTGCTGACCAACTTTATGGAGATGCAGATTTCATTTTCCAACAGGACTTGGCACCTGCACACAGTGCCAAAGCTACCAGTACCTGGTTTAAGGACCATGGTATCCCTGTTCTTAATTGGCCAGCAAACTCGCCTGACCTTAACCCCATAGAAAATCTATGGGGTATTGTGAAGAGGAAGATGCGATATGCCAGACCCAACAATGCAGAAGAGCTGAAGGCCACTATCAGAGCAACCTGGGCTCTCATAACACCTGAGCAGTGCCACAGACTGATCCACTCCATGCCACGCCGCATTGCTGCAGTAATTCAGGCAAAAGGAGCCCCAACTAAGTATTGAGTGCTGTACATGCTCATACTTTTCATGTTCATACTTTTCAGTTGGCCAAGATTTCTAAAAATCCTTTCTTTGTATTGGTCTTAATATTCTAATTTTCTGAGATACTGAATTTGGGATTTTCATTAGTTGTCAGTTATAATCTTTATTTTAATATATATATATTTTTTATATATTTTTTTTTGTGTAATGAATGAATATAATATACAAGTTTCCCTTTTTGAATGGAATTAGTGAAATAAATCAACTTTTTGATGATATTCTAATTATATGACCAGCACCTGTATATAAAGATAGATATATGAGTTCATGAGCACAGGGTGGAGTATCTACAGTTTGGTTTTGTCATGACTGAATGAAGATGCTGAAAGTGTGTGTTTGTGTAGGCTCAGTACCGCTGGACCCGTTATTGACAGCAAGTTTAGAAGAGGGCCGAGACTTCCTGCAGGCTTTCCCACAAAGCAGCACATACACGGCCATCAGTGATATAGCAAAGACTCTCCTGAGCAGCCTGGAGTCCTGAGACAACACTGTAAACACAACACGTGACACGTTCAGTCGAGTCCATCATGTCTGATGTGTTACAGTGTTCTGTTCAGTGTTTGGTTCTGTTAATAAACAACAGCATATTTTTGTTTTTCATTTGCGAATGAAAAGTTACACAGCAGAACAGACGTCTGCTTAGTGTCTGGACATTTCTAAGCTGTAAAATTATGTATCTGTCAGTTTTGCGATTGTGAAAAAATTATTTGTATTAATAATACAATGCGTTATATTTGTGCAACTTTCAAATAAAAATGAAGTATTTACCTTCTGGATGACCTTGTTGTTCATGCTGACGGATTCACAGAGATGATAATGCATTCAAGGTCATGCTATATTTGAACGTAGTTGTGGTTTTAGGCTTTTGCAAAATCATTACTACAAAAAAATATTAAAGGAACAGTTCACCGTTTACCCTGTGGTTAAAAACCTGTTACTCTTTCGTCAGAAAAGATATTTTGAGAAATGTTCATACAATGGAAGTCAATGGGGTTACGTGTTGTCAACATTCTTCAAATATTTTCTTCTGTGTTCTGCACAAGAAACAAACTCATACAGGTTTAGAATGATATGAGGATTAATAAATGACATTTTTATTTCCGGGTGAAGAAAATAGGTCAATAGGTCAGCACAATAATAACAGGTGTTTCATGTCACAGCTGTTCTATACGACATACAGTAACAGAGCTGTAATGTTATATCAACTATGTAGCATCCTAAACTAAAACTGTCCATTTTATCTGAATTAGAAACTACATTCTATTCTTCTGTCCTAAATAAACTACTGTATGTTTAATGTGTAATTCAGTTGCTGTTGAGTGACAGGACAGACAAACACAGCTGCACATACTCACACGCTTTCACGTGAACTGAATCATGAATAACCAGAGGGAACGCAGGCATGTGGAAATTACATTTGTGAGACCCTCAGAAAGGGCGCACACACATCTTTAATACAACCAAACATCAGATATACACAAGAAACAACCATAAATACACACATCAAGCTGAAACGCTCCCCAATACAACACTCACCAGAAACCACAGCACAGGAATCCCAGTCAGTGCCGGTCTATTCTTATACATCTGTTTATATATTTATATATGTATATATATATCATTCAGAAGATCTGAGGAGCTCCAAGTACATTGTTATGAACAATATCTTCATAAATAAAACCAGGGGAAAACTAAAATGGATGGTAACAAAAACGATTCCATTCCACATACAGATTCATCAGCTGTTTTTTTTCCACTTCACAAACACATCTTTGACATCAATGCAGAAATCAAATGTATAAAACTCCCAAAACACGAAAAGACAGGAACCACGAGCATTCATTCGTTTACCAGTCTAACGTAAAGGGAGTGAAAGAGAACGCGTGATTGGCTAACAGACTGATAGGTAAGTGGGGGCGGGAAACAAACAGAACTATTACTTCCATTATTATTCTATTTTTTTCTTCACAGACACAGGACGAAATCACTATATACCGCATTTACAAGAAATCAAAACTATCAAACTGGGACGACTGTACACGTTGCAAAGATAAAACCGAACGTTATAACGTGTAGGATTATTCCCCACCTTTCATTTCATCAAATCTTCTAATATTCATTTTTAGTTTAAGGTTTCGAAAATGTTCCCCCTTCCCGCATTTTTTTGTTCTGTGTTCCAAGTCCCCCATCGTCTGGTGGGGCATCGCCGCATGCCGACTGCCAGTTTATTTGGTAGAGAGAATCAGAGCTACAATGAGGCCGTACAGACCCAGGACTTCAGCGAAGATCAGAATGAGGATCATGCCGACGAAGAGGCGTGGCTGCTGGGCGGTGCCACGCACGCCTGCGTCTCCCACGATGCCGATGGCAAAACCGGCTGCCAATCCACTCAGACCCACGCTGAGCCCTGCGCCCAGATGCAAGAAACTCCTGCGACACAAAAGAAAGATTATTACCAAGATATTTACTGACATTTCATTCTGAATTCAGTTTCTACATTTATTGGTAACCTGAAAACACTACATTTAGGCTACTTGAAAGGGAAAAATGTATTATTATTAACACAATACATCAAAAATGTTGTCTTATTCCGTATTGCTTCTTAATTAAGTCTTTTAAAGGGGATATGGATTAGGATTCAGCATCTCTATTCTGTCTTAATTTATGATAAAACAAGTTATGTAACAGGCATTTAACAGCAGACATATTTTTACAGTCACACAATACCCTAATACCACCCATATTTTGTATTGATATAAATATGACAAACCAAAACTGTGTGATACACTCACTTGTACAGAGTGATCTTGTCAGAGATGTTGTTGGCAATGAGAACAGCCACCACCAGGCCGTAAATGGCTATGATTCCCGCCATGACGACAGGAATGATGGACTTCATGATCAGCTCTGGACGCATCACTGACATGGCAGCGATACCCGTACCGCTTTTAGCTGTGCCGTACGCTGCGCCCAACGCTACAGAGAGAGACAGAAGTGCAATGTTATTTTTCTTTATTTTATAATAACATTTAATATCGCAATGCATTTTGGGATTGCATTCACCAAAGGATATATGTAAGATCCCTTTGGCCAAAAGAGGATTGATTCACTGAAAGTGAAATTTTTTTGACAAAACTCAAAGAACAGTTTGAGCTACACACTTGCACACACAGTTCATGTAATTCACACAATTTTTCAGTAGCTCCTCACTGCAGAACGCCAGATCCAGGGGGCAGGGTTGGATCCAGATCCAGTCTTCTCCCGCTGTATTTTGATTGGTCGAAACCGGATCTAGTCTCCTCCCACTGCAGTTTGATTGGTCGACAGATTTCTGCAGCCGTTTTGCCACACACACGTCATACCCGTGTTGTTGCTCTACCATTTCCGCATTGAGTCGTAACTAAAGTTATTCTTTTGACGGAAAAACAAACCTGCTAAAGACAAACTTTATTTATTAACGTATTTTTAATAACGTATTTTATTAGTTTTAGGTTTAGGGTATGGGTTATTAATCAAATGTAGACTTTGTACATTTTGAATTACAAATACAAGTGTTAGTGACCACAGATTGCAACTTGCTCTCCAAATTGCGGCTACTATAAAGTGGGAGGAGTTGGATCTGGATCCAACCTCGCCTCTTGGATCTCGTGTTCTGCAGTGAGGACCATCTCCAATTTTTGGCAGTAAAACCAAAATGACAGAAACGCAATTGCAGTTGCTAATGGTCGCAAAAGCTAAAGATAAATACATTAGATTAGGGGTTTTAAAAAAACAAATGTGGGCAATAGTAATATCAATGCTTTAGCAAGTACAACAAAAAGTGAACAACATCTTCCATGTTAGCACCTTCTCCTTAAGTCGTTATTATAAATAGCTGCAGCGAGTACCAACAGTGATACTCTCATCCATGACGCAAATATACCATCAAAAGCTAAACTGTATTATGTATGCAGGCCCGGGAGTGAGGGGTGGAATCGAATTATCGTTTCAATCAGACAATTGAACTGAGTCAGACCGACTGTGTATTCGCACGTTCCTCTGACTGACTCCTGCTTCACTGTAACATCAGTATTTTAACACTGATGTGTGTATGGTCATGGCCGGGCCTACAGCTATAGATCTGCACACACACACTGCACATTACTGCTGGTTTATCCAGGAATCTTAGTCTAATCTTGGTCTCTGGGATTAAAGGGTAAACCTGGTGTAGATTGTAGATTACTACTACAACTGCACAACAGATTCACCCTAACAAGCCAATAAGAGACTGTGTGTGTGTTGGGTAACAGATGGACACTTGTGATGAAGAGCAGAATCAATTCTTCAGAGTACAGATGGCCACCATCCAACCAAACTCACCAGTACATTTACCAACAAACACTTCAGTTAACAAACACCTCTATCTGCTCTGAGAGACAATGATAGATGTGTTGTGTTAAACAATCTGATTGTGGCTCTGAACTGTAGAGATGAAGCATAATTTGGGCAAAGATATGCTGTATTTATCGCAGTTGAAAGATTGCTTGAGAGATTACATGTAGACAAGCTATGGCCAATATAGGGCACAATAATTGAGAGCCGTTATTCCAAAAGGTGTAGCTCAACCTCTTAATACACTGATTTTTTTATTTAACTCAGCATAAATTACATGCATACACAATACTAGCATGATCTCTCACATATAAAATGTAATTCTGTAGAAAACAGTGTACTAAATATGGCCCTATATGTCCCGACTCACATGTTTTGCAATGCTATGCTATGCCTTGGCACACTGAATTTGTTCAGCAGACGCTTTTATTCAAAGCAACTTCGAAATGAGCAAACAACTAACAGACAAAAAGTGTGCCATAATGAGAGTATGAGAAATCTGTCTGTAACGTCTCATAATAGCCTGTTTTCCCAAAGAGCCCGTCAACCATCAGCTATTTTCATGCGCATCAGGTCCGATCACAACACTGATCAAATCACAAACTTGATGAGTAAATATACTGTACATCATCTCATCCTGAATAACAAGCGTTATTATACCCAGACGATAACTCAATTCCTGGACATAGCCATTCATTCTGACTAACTACCTAAAGCAACTATTGTAATATAATGTTGAATTAAAAGATGAAGAGATTCATTTCTCTGTTTGAGAAAAATGTACGCTACGTTATCATGAAGCATTTACAATGTAAGTAGAAGTAAAAGGGTCATGCACATAACTTCTGGCAATACTTCACACAAAACACCTAAAAGATGAGTCACAATTATTTCCTGTGGAACACAACAATACGCCACAAATGTTGTGACTATAATGTGACTCATTTCTGAAACAGAATATTCAACATAAAAAAATCAAACACAGGGCACAGCATGATTACTTTATCGGATTTTTGCATTGACAGCTAGAGTTACATGTCAGAAATGATTACATTTGAATTAAATACTGAAAACGGCAAATTATTCATTTCTTCTTCTTTGAAATAACATGCACTAATGCACAAAATAAGACCTGGAATGTGTATCAAGAAGGTCATTTTGATATCATGCTGTGCATGTTAAATAATTAATACAAACACAAAATACAGTTCCTCTCTATGCACCTGTCTCATCATAAATGACAAACTGAAACCTGCAGGCCTGTCGAAAATTCCCCTCCATCACTTTACTCACAGAAATATGACTGAGAGAGATGCGTTTTTCCCCTTTAAATTCATTAGAAAGGCTGCTTAATCTCAAACATGACCAGTAGTGCAGACACACGCTGACATCACATCATTCTGTCCAGACTGGACTGCATCTACAAGCACTTTAAACAAACACACATCAGCTGCCATAGTTTGTTTGCGTAGCTGATGTGGAGGACATTTGCAAAAATAACATTTAAATGCTTAGATGATGCCAAAGAGGCCCGAAGCGTCCGCCACCAGTCCAGCAGAGAACCAACATGGCACGCTGCCCTGATGCTGCGCTGCGCTCGTGATGTCTTCTCTACTGTTAACTGCACAGATATTTCAGCTCATCCCCTCATTTCTGCAACCGGAAATCTCAATCTGACTATTTTACATGTTTTATTTGGATTGTAAATTGAAACAGTTTAAATCAGTAATTGGATGGAGTATTGATGTTTTTTTCATCCTTTGGGATGGATGATATCACTCACAGTCACACGAAAATGCTTTTAATGTCTAAAAATAGATCAGAGCTGTCAGAACAATCTGCAGTTTGAGGTTCATTGAATAAAAATGATAAATAATTAAATATCACACTATTAATATGTCAAGCTAATGCATTACAGTCATACTCATCTTTAACATTTCAGATTCTGAACCTAATGTGAGTGATGATCAATAACTGTGAAAAAAGCTGTTAAAATAAACCTGTTTAACCTGGTAAATAATCCCCTGTCCTCTCTAATCTCAAAATCTATTCAGAACTGATGAAGATTTAAACCTCGAGGGTGGTTGAATTTCTGCGTTAAAATGTACAGAAAATGAATTCACTATTTGAGCATTTGTACAGTGCAATATTACAAAAATGTGTGTGTATATACAACCACAAAAAATATTCATAATGATAAAAATAAAACAACATTTCATCAGACACCAATAATGGAAAAGACAGGCCTTGATTATAATCATCAAACAGACATTGTTTTGATGTAAACCAGTTATTGTTGAATAAATGACTTAATGAACGTATTAATTATGTGTATATATTGAAACATCAACAATTATATTCAAAATACCTTCGAATTTGATCAGATACCAAAAATACGTCCTGCACAGGGAGGTTCGCGTTATAATCATGCAGAAATAATTATACATGCGTAATCAGGTGTATTATTCAATCAATTTTATATCAGATGTGTTAAATCAATATATTTCTAGATTATTTTACCGCTAAAGACCATCGCTGCTGATGCGCCCATCACTGCGAAGAACGACGAATATTCAGGGTTTCCTGACGACATTATTCCTCAGATTTCACCTCAAACCCACAATGTCACCGGCTGGTACTTTTGGACACGAGCAGAACCGGCCAAATAAACCGATACAAGGCTGTATGGGCGATGGGTTCGGCCGAGAAGATCGTTAATAAATCCGAACCGGATGATGGAAACTGCTCGTCACGGATCCTGTCAGATCAATCTGCGGTACAAAATGGCGGAAAACGTCACCAGATTCACCGTGAGGGAGATGCCATCCAGTTGAGGGGAAGAAACCCGAGGAAAAAACATGACAGCCTGCTTTAAATAAAACCTAAAATAGTGAGTTTATTTAAAACATATGAGCAGTAGATATCAAATATTTGCACCGGACACAGAGAGCTATTTAAGGATGTTGTGGCTCACTGGTCTCCCCCCTTCTTTGATGAGGATGGTGAGCTCCGCTGCGGGCTTTCCCTTTAAAACTGATGTTCAGATCCATAGAATAAAAATGATGTTCTTATAATTTGGGTGTGAACACCATAGACTCATAGTTCTTTTCTTTTATGCTATTCCTTTCATATTGAGTTGCTCTCATAATGTAGCAACCCTTTGCTTCCAGTGTATCAATAAGATTTACATTTTGGCTCATTGAAACAATTTAATGTCAAATATTGTGCTTTTTCAGGAATCGCCTGAATTTTATTGTTTATGATCCATTATTTGAAAGACATGTCTTGTTGCAAAATGATTATAATTGTAAATGTATAGTATTACTGTGTATACATTTTATGTTATATAGATTTCTGTGTTAGATCCTCCTTAAGGGCGTCGATGAGCACACCGCTGGCGACACATTTTAAGATGTTGTATTATGCAAATTATCAATTTAACGACTTCTGGCTTGATATGTCCCTATGATGTGACCTTCACAATCAGTGGCCCTTTAAATGATGCTTCTTTACAGTAAAATAATGTTATGTATGTCCACCATACAGTGGAGTGTGATGATGAAGGCATGAGGATTCCCGAGGTGAAGGTCATTCGTCGCGGTGACGTCACCTACACGCCACGTCCTTCTGTCAGCAAGAATTTAATGAGACTCATGGACTAATTAAACAGATGGACAGTAAAAACATGAATGAAAGCCTTCGGTGTCTAGAAGACAATAATTTGTTTGATTTCAATGCTATCTCTTACATGCTACAGCATTTTTTAAATGTTATTTTGTGCTTTAAAACATGCTGTGCCATTTAAATCCTTTAATATAGTTTTTTTTTTCATTTTTAGTGTGAGTTTCTGTTGGTGGACAGATGTTTTTAGGACACATAAGAGAAGATCAATCAGTCTGGTATCATTTAGCCAAGGGGTGAATCTGCACCATAAGGTCAAATACACATATAACACACAACAAACACATACAGAATACAGAAGTGACTCGATGACAATAAAGGATTTCCTAGTAAACGAGCATAATTACTGAAATCTAATGTTGTCTGTAGTTCATTTTTATATACAAACACAACACATTTGAAAAAACCATTTTATTGGCCATTTATTTTGTTGTTTTATGCATCATCCAATTGAACTCACTATTTTGTAGAGCCAATCTGTTCTGCATAAAACATATTTACTGCCTTTACAGCATGCAATATATGAGCTTAGACTCATTAAATACTTGACATAACAAAACAAGAACATCTATTACAGCATTTTGACACTATATAACTCAAGGTTGTTACCCACGTGTTTAAGACTTTAATTTCATCCTTGAAACCTCACGTACCACTGATAAACACACATCCTGCCGTTTCTGAATAAGACGCATCCACACACTGCTTGATATGACAACACATCACAAGACATACCCACAAAACACTCATCAACACTCAGGTTTGACCATTCAAGGGTTCATTTAAAGATATGCTTTGGAGCAGATATTACTACATTCCTACTGATATCAAACAATGTTTTACTGATAAAGGTCATTTACAGATGATTTACCAACATCTACCAACTTCAAATCAAAAAGATGTTTAATAAGTGCAAAGAAAATGACGCATCGATCATTCTGTGTAATACTTTCTAACCAAAAAAAAAAAAATCAGCCATATAACTCAGGCAGACAATTACACGATTAACAAAACATTTTCTACTTCACATTGAAATCAAACCCGATACATTTAGTTAAATATGAAGACTCAAAAAATGAAAACTTATAAAGCCTAAAGCAGAAGCTAAACAGGGGCTGTCCAGCTCAGATGAAGCAAGTGGAGCTTGAGAGCACATCCTTCACTTTCACTAAATAAGGAATGGCCGAAACGTTCTATAAATTTCACTTTGGCGTTTCACATATTAGATATAAATAATATATATAGCCTATATTTTGGGGGGGGGTGAACATCCCAGAAGTAATTTTATTTTCAGATCAATAATCAAACGTAACTGGAGGTCTATAAAGAGTGAGAAAGTTTTTAGTTCTCTTTGTCTCTTTTAGTTGGCACACAGTGCAGAGAGGGATGTAATAGAGAATGTATGCATTTTAACAAACGGTGGGTGAATCTACTGACAAATATCCGTCATGATACCAGAAAAACAAAGGATGTAAATATGACCAGGACATTTCTTCATGAGATTTACCAGGGTACATGTGTTCAATCCAGCGCTAGAGGACAGCGTGGCCTAAGGGCAGAGTACTGCACACACATTTACTGTTATAAGCAACACAGAATACTTTCAAAAAGACACCTAGAATCAATCACCTTTGAAAAAGACACCCTGTTCTCATCAGGACACACTGTCTTACTCCTCTGATTTAGTTAAACCAAAGTCTCCCAGCTATATTTTACTGATCTGGTCCTCATTTCATACAGATATTGATCATTACTAACATCAGTTTTAAGAAGCACACATAAAAGATATTGTTAGATGTTATTCTGAACTTCATCAGAGCTTTTCTTCACATGCCGTCTGCTGATATATGACAAAAAAACCCGAAATAAAATATGTTGACATACATTATGATAAATTATACATATCAAGTCTTGCATTTATAAATATACTCATTAAACACTTGATTCCCACTGGAGCTCAGGTTGTTTGTTTTAGTGCACAGAGAAGCATTGAAGCTCCAACCACCTACATGAAGGGACGTCAAACACCACACAACCATCAGGGCTCTCGATCTGCACATGCCGTGAGCCGTTCTTACGATTCCATGGTGTCTTTGAAGCCCCACACCTCCAGGAGAGCGATCTGAAAGCTCTCGGCGCACAGAGGAGGGTTGTCAAAGGTCAGGCAGCGTTCGGTTCGGCCGTGGTTCAGCTCTGAATCGATGTAGAGAGCGTTACCGTCCCCTCCACCTTTAAAAACAACAGATCATGTGTTACAGAAACAGCTCATGGAGATTTAAAGTAAAACTTCTATTCACCAAAGAAAGGCAAAACAAAGCAAGAATGAAAACTCATGTGAGAAACGGGCATCTGACTCACCAATAATGATGGAGTCGATGTTTCCCGCCATAAACATGGAGGTGTTTCTTGAGTTCAGGTTGAAGTGTCGTGCAGACAGGAAGGGTGAGAGGTGAGATGGATCTGTGGCTGGTTTTTCTAGATTCAGGGGTGAACTGTTGCCAGCCTGGTCATCGGCCGCGGGCTGGGCCGCGCTCGCCAGCTCCGGGTGTTTGATGATGACCCACTCGTAGCGCTCCATTTCTGGCTTCATCTAAAACAAAGCCATGATGCTGTTTAGGTTTCACACAAACTATACTGAAAAACACCAAAAACATCAAAGTAACTGTTCCTGTGGTTTCTCTTGTGGTCAGACGCTGGACGTTACACCTCTCTGAACAGACAGTGTTATGTAACTTTGTGGTTAGAGATCCGGGCTGGTGACCCGATAGCTGCAGGTTCAAACTGAAAGCATTGACCAACAAACTAATAAAACTGCGCTCTTAAACCATGCATCTATATGTAGATTTTAGGAGAAATATACAATATACAACACAAAAGTAATACATAAATACATAAACAATATTTTTGCTTTATAAATAAAATTGAATTAAATAAACAAATGAAAATAGAAAAAGCTTCCTGAGCAAAAAACGATTCTCTATGACCGTGACAGGATGAAATAATGAACTTTAAACGCGCAGTTTTTGATTAACAGCGGCCACTAGCGTTGTATTATAGATTTAACATCTATAGTCCAAACATGACGGTGGCCACCACAGCACAAAAAGATGTCGTTCTCATATTGACGCAGGGAAGAGATTTTGCAGGCATTAGAAAGACTGTAGAAACAGCGATGTCTTATTTATTACATAAAAAAGGTTTGTGGATTTTAAGTTTAAAAAGAAGGATAAAAGTCAGGCAGGAGCTACCTGCGTTAATATTATAAAGACTTTACAGCAGAGACACGTTAGGACCCGCGGTACTAAGGCTTTTTGCAGATATACTCACAGATATCTATGGAGATACTTTCCAGCAGAGAGACGATGGAGAGAAAGATCGTCTAAAAATCACCCCCGAGGAGGTTGCTTTGATTCGGATCAGTATGTGAGTAACATACTAACATACCAAGATATGTTGTTGTTGTAATATTAGCTGTGTGACGGAGCAGTTTTGAGCGTCATTGTTTATCTGGAACCGCTTTAATATTGTACTCGTCCAGATACTGGAGAGAGCGAGCGAGAGCGCGTTTTATTCTTTTACTCAATGATGAATAAACTTTCAGTTAATCCACGGGTCACATGCGTTCCGCACCGAAGAGCGTGGATCACGGATCATCCTGCGATCCGTTTTACCACAATACCGCAGCGGAGAGGAAACACGCGTTGTAGAGCTGTTTGTCCGTTTAGGGCTGCTGTACAAAACATGGCGGCGAATTCAATGTATGAAGATATAAACAGCTTATTCTAGGTATTACAAACATAACGGTTCATTACGTGAGGTCTTTTATACACCTCTGAAGAAATAGTTTTATATATTATATTGCATTTCTGTCAATAGATCCTCCTAAAAACGCCGTATTGTCCCTTTAAAGGTCTGATTGTATTAACCACATTCTCTTGTCAAATAGTGACACCTAGTGGTCATTAAACAGGATACATCTGCGATTCTCTCACATAAACTCACTCAGTCCCCATTCTACTCCAGCATCCCATTATTAACCAGCATCCCATTATTAACCATAGAAAGGACTGGAAGAAATGTGACATACTCTGAAAACGAAACACTCTCCAGTGCCAAAGAAACTGAGCTTGTTCCCGCCCCTCTTCCGCTCCTCCCAATCAGTGGACAGGAAGGCCCCACACACCTGCAACAGGATTGGATGAGACACACGTCAATCCCAAACGAAGAGGTTGCTTATACAGAACACATTTTCTAAGAGGAACAGAGAGACAGAAAGACTGACGTACCTCTCTGCCTGTTGTTTTAATGAGCAGCAGTGTTGGCTCGTGTCCCTCGCAATGTGAATAAAACCTGAAACGAACATCATACACAGACACAATGAGACGTTCACTTAGTGTTTAATTACATTTATGCAATTATAAGATGCTTTCATCTGTGTGTGTGTGTGTTAATGTATACGTATGCGCGTATCTGTGTTTGTGTGTTAATGCACATGCATGTGTGTGTGTGGATGTTTTCACCTGTTGAGACTGCAGCCGTGTGTGGAGGTTGTGAAGAGCAGTTGTGGTTGACACAAAGCGAATCTTTCAGGGATCCATGACCAGATATCTCTGATCTCCTTAGCACTGACGATCTCAGAGCTGAAATTATCTGCGTTCACGGCTAACTGTACATTCTGCCTAAACAGAGAGCGAGAGACAGAGGGAGAGAGCGCTTCAACAATATATACATACACATTTTGACCAAATTTCAACATCAGTAAATAAAAAATAAAAATGTGAGGATGACAATGAAGAAGACTCACCTTCTAGAGCTAAAGCACAGCACAGCACAGAAAGACGAGAGAAGAGCAGCAGAAATGAAACATTAAAGAATAAACTACTATGAACAAGAGGAAAAACAAATCAGACCTTAAAATGGAACATAAAGGTGAAGAAAATGGGAAAGAAAAATGTGAGAAATAATGGAAAACTGTAAAGTAGAGCCAAACACACAACAGAAGACAAACATCACAAACAAAAGTTCATCTGTGTATCCTATCCAATGCATGTTGTGTATATTGTATACTACAGAATCAGCTAAAATGGTACGCTTAAATAATCAATGTACAAAAAGTAGTCTTCCTTCAGATGTCCGAAGCGCCGAACATGAAATATTTTTGTGAATTGAGTGCAGACTGATGTTTTTTTTTTTCATTACCTCTTCTGTTTAACAGTGATGCCCTTCTGCTGCAGTGATTTCTCATTGGCCAGCTGTAACAACGTGATTTCTTTGCGGCTGAACAGGCGTATGGAGAACGCTTTGTCCATCAGTTTGTCTGCCGTCACGCATTTGCCGATGTTCTGCACAAACGCCTGGATATCACCTCTGACCCCTGCAGAATCCTGCTTGGTTACGGTCGAGCCGTTTGCCGCCCACTGCTTCCGGTAGAACTTCAGAATGGCCAGCGCGACCCGGTAGAGAACTTTGTAGCCCTCCACCAAAAACACATCTAGTACACGGGCAGCGTAGCTACAAGGAAGATCACCCAAAACCCATCTCTGCCAATCAGAGTACACCTCCAGCACGTCTGTCGCCGTGGCGATGATCAGCTTATGCGCAGCGGGGCAGTACTTGTGCATGAGGTCGCCAAAGGTCATGCAGGCCGACTGATATGCAAGGAAAGTCTGGTCTATCAAACGTCGCCCAGGTTCGTTGCAGGCCAGCATGCGACTGACGTCCTCAAAGCACTGCGCTTCGTCTGCGCTCCAATGCATCAGCAGTGCCGTCACCGCCGGCAACGACGGGCAGTACGAGATGTCCGGAAACTGCCCTGCTATGCAGGAAATGACGGCGTGCACCGAGCCGACCGATTCCGCTTTCAGACAGTAACCGGGCACAGCTGCCCCGTCCACAAACTCCGGCAGAGGGTAGGCGGATGGGTTTCGCTTGCTGTTGGAATTCCCTACGATGTCCCGGTAGACTTCAGCGTCTGGGGTGACTGTGCGGCAAGGGAGAGCTTTGAGGAGCTGCTGGTAAACAGCAGCTCGCTGAGCGTGATTTTTTGCCCAGTGGCCCGAGCGGGCGTGCTGTTTCAGCTCTTTAAAGTCTTTATATTCGGTCTTACTGGGAGCCACATCACGAGACACATTGGCCAACTGAGACCAGTCCACGAACACGCCGCAATCCACCGCCATGACCACTGACCCGATCACAAACACAGATGGAAAGATAGAAACTATCTGCCCATACTGCTTCAACTGTTGAGACAAAAATGATCATATTTATAAAGTGTTATGTATGAAGTACGAACATGCTAACTTGACATAATTGTTGAGAATTTAATATTCAGTATTTAATATAATATTCATAAACATAACACAAAAATAATACAGATTACAGAACATGGAGTCACACAACAATAACACTGCTGCTGCTGTGTACAGAAATCACCAGATTTACTCTCATTACAAACTCTGAATGTTTGTGTTTGTGTCAGACTCAACAGAATTGGCCAATTACATGTATTAGATTTTGAAAGACAGGTCTGTCCCCCCTTTCTCTCTGCGCCTTTATTTCACAAGACCTGTCATGCATGCAGTGGATTATTGTATTGTACACTTTCTATGAAGTAAGAGCATCTCAACAACATAACAACATAAACTTCAGGCACAAAGCTGAAACACTAAACTGGATTTGCTGTTAAGGTAAATGGCATCGGGGTCAGTGGCTATAATCCATTTACATCACAACAGGTGGATGTGCATCTGTGAGCAACAGGTTAAAACCCTGAAAGGGTTAGTCAGTGAAATATCACAAGTCTTGAAAAAAATGCCTACTGTTGGGTTCTATTGGTGGGATGTTATCTGGAGTATGCAAACCATTAAAACATTCATAAAAAAATGAATAGAAAAGGCCCAAAATACAATACACTTTGTAATGGTTTTAATGGTAAACAGCTTTGTGCAGTGCAGACAGGTAACCAAAGCTCTCACGAACATTTACCACGGCAAAACTCAACATGTTACCAAACACCAAGTAACCACAGTTTAGTGATAATGGTTTAAAAAGCAGATTAGAAATCGTCCAGTCAAGTCTGTCTGTCAACCAATCAGCGAGCGAGACAGACCGTCAGACGTGCGCGCCGCGCCCGCCTAGCGATCTATAGGGGTAACTGTTATACGCACACGCTTAATATGCCGAGAATTTTTTTATATGCCGAGAAATTATACATGTATACTTCACATTTGTCAAGTTTCACTGACAGACAGTGACATTAGAGAACACGCATGCGCTTTCAATTTCCTGTGAAATAGTCGTTCACTTCTTGACACGTGACGTTTTATAGTCACAATCCGGCACGCACCACTAATGCATACGCAGAGACAACAGCGTGTATTATTTCAGTGCCTCGGATGTGTTATCGATGCATGCAACGGTGCATGAAACGACAAGGCTTCAAGATGTAGCTAATGTGAATGGCGCGTGCAGCTAATGTCTCAGACACACACTGAATCGGAATGTGAAGACATTTAAACCTTCATAGTGCCGCGCGATAAGTGCAGGAATCGCGAACACATTCTTGACATTCAGAAAATGTAACTATAAGAAAAACATTTGAATGAAAGGTCGTACCTGATTCGCTTTCGGCTGTCAGTCAGCGGGCATGTTTGGGATTGTGCGCGCATGCGCAGTGAGCGCTGCCGTCACCGCGCACCCTGACTCGTGACATATCTAAAATATGAAATTTATTCTAATGCTTTTTACGAGTAAAGGCAAGACGTTGTTTGTGAAGAATTTAATTAATGAAGAATTTTTATATTTCCCAGAAGTACACGTGCAGAATTCCACAATTGTGAAACAGCTAACATTCAATAATGTAAGATTATGGCACTCATTTCAGTAGGATTTAATGGTGTTCTATTGATTTGCATCCTAAAATATTATTAGTAGAGACGCTAAGACATCATTATAGATCCTATTAAAACCAACATTCAATTAATTATTAAAACAAAACAACTCTGGTTGTAACCATTAAATCCTTTGTATTTCTCTAATGGGTTCTATTGTTTTTAGCAGGAACACAAAAAATGTTTGCCTTCATTTCAAGGAGCAATGAAGAGGAAGGGCGAGGCTGTCCTCTATAACCTGACATGTTTACAGTTATATGGCCTTGTGACTGTGAAGAGGGTCATTCTGCTCTGGTAATGAGACAGTGTCCCTCTCACACATGACACTTATTACCATAACTCAATCAAGGCCGCTGGTGCTGCAAACAGTCGGTGTTTGTCTTGACATGCAGCTCTTGTGCTCCAAAGCAAATGTTCCATATTAGACATTGTACCGGTTCTTGATCTTAGGAAAGCTATCAATAGAACGGTTCTCAAAACTGAAGGCCGTGGCCCCCTGGGGGGCAACAAGATGGGTCCAGGGGGGCCACAGTTTTTGTGGCATTTTATGAAATATAAAAATGTATCACACATTTTGTGCAATCCAACATCAGAAAAATAATACCAAAAAAAAAGTTTCAGCATTGTATAATTGAACATGTCTTTGGTTTAATAAAAATTCTAAGTTCAAGATCATAAGTCTTTATTTGGGGGACCACAAAGCAATGCAACCAGCACAAGAGAACAAGAGGTCTGAGAACCACTGATCTACAGAAACACAAATAAATCAATAAAAATAGATTGTCACATTTAAATGTAGACCAAAAATATAACTGTCAATTTCAGACAGATATGATATATAAAACATTTATTTGTAGTTGTGGCACTGACAAATAATTTACAAAGTAGCTTTTGAATATGAATATATGATTCACTAAAATCAGTCCAAAGTTCAGAAGCCATGCACACATGCTGTGACTGGAAAGCAATGCATCAAAATGCATCAACATTTCCCTTTCATTCAGTTTTCATTTCAATTCATTGCCAAGTCTCTCTCTTTATTGTGTGAGTGAAATGAGTTATACGTTAACAATTACACTCAGTTCTTATGTGTTTCAGTCAAATTTATTACATTTATTCTCTACTAAAGAGGTTTATACACATGATAGCGCATCCTAGTGTGACCGTTTTGCATGCATCGACCCATCGTGTGTGTTTTTATCTCCGAGAGAGCAGCTCATTTCCATACCATCTCTTTAATAACACCTCGGTCACTCTGAAAGTGGCACTTTGTGTTTGTAAGTGTTCCTCTCCAGGATGGACAAGGTCAAATTCACTCCTTCAGCACTGACGGGTCGTCGCGGCTGTCTGCACATGGCCGAGATCCTGATGTGTGCGCTGACGTTTGGAGTGAGCTACATCTGGAGTCACCCATTTCACACCTACTGGATCTACTGTATGGTGATCTGGGCTTTGTGTCCTCTCCTCACGCTGGTCATCACCATCATCGAGATGTTGCTCATCCACAAGCTCATCTTGTCGTTTTGTATGGATTGGGACGACTTCACGACGGGCATGGCCGTGATGTCGTCCATCTGCACTTTCTCCTGCACGGTGATGTTTGCCAACTTCTACGTCTGCCGGAGGTGCGTCTGGGGCTGGTGCGTGACGATCCTCTCCGCCGTATGTTGCATACTTTACTGCGTGGAGACGTTCAGGGACAAATGCGATTCGACGCGCTCTTCCACATACGTGTCTGCGCTTCCCGGCCTGGTTAAGATTCTTGAAGCGTTTGTTGGGTGCATCATCCTCATTTCTTTGATCGGTTACGTGGGCAAACCAGCTCTGCTGTGGTGTATCGTGGCCTACGCGGTTCCGTTGCCTTTAACCCTCCTCCTCATCATCACCAACATCATGACTAAGTTAAGAAAATGTCTGCCCTGTGGCATTGACCGCTTCGCCGTGGTTTTCCTGGTCATTTCGGTTGTGCTTTACATCTCTGCTGCCCTACTTTGGCCCATCTACAGTTTTCGAGGGAACCCGCGACCCAAAGACTGCCCGGGAGACAGTTGCATATGGAGCATCCAGTTTGTGGTGACCATCATGACCTACATTAACCTCGGCATCTACGCCATCGACCTCATCTTCACCTGCTGCGGTATATGTGGATTCAGACGCTCTTAAACCTGTACGAGTTTCTATCTTCTGCAGAACACAAAAGAAGATATTTTGAAGAACGTTGAAAACCAAACAACACTGATCCCCATTGACTTCCATTGCATGAACACAAAACCACTGAGACATTTCTGAAAAATATCTTCTTTTGTGTTTCACTGTAGAGAAAGTGTCGCATACAGGTTTTAAAAGATTTGAGAGTGAATAAACGATGACAGAATTTGTATTTTTGGCCATCTTTAACATCCCGATATACATTTCCAGTGGGTCTAATGAAAGAGTCACGTTGATTCCATTGTTTGCTGTTAACTGTTCAAAATAAATGACTTGCGTTACATTTGTGTATTTTTACCTGATTTTGAAGTGTTCAATAAAATTAAAACTGCTTGTATTGAACGTGTTTGCTTTTCCCTCCCCTTACTATAAAAAAAGTGTACTAACCATGTTTTTTCTGAATTGAAACCCCAGTTTTTCTGCGTGGTTCATTTGTAACTATACACTCAAAATACATACAAAATATCTGTAAAAATAGGGCATAATATAGGCCTCCTGTAGTAATATGAAGGAATGTTCCGTATTCATTTTTTTTACAGTTCATTTACCTCTATTTTACATTTTGCACTGCATTAAATTACATTGTAGCATTAACAGAAATGTCTGTGACATAAATGAAAAATGAACTGATAATTACCCGCCAGTACTTTATCCGTTTTTTAACAGTGTAGTAAAATCATGGTTATTTTTTTGGTTAATGGGGAACTCTTAGAGCAGTGTTTCTCAGACTTTTTCTGGCTCTCCCTGGAGGCAGTGAAGGGTTCCGAGCCCCACCTGTCCCCAATCGCCCCAACAAAATGGTAATAAACTTTATGTCCACTGTCTGTCTTGGTTTTCTGCTGGTGCCGAATCTCCAGTTTCATGTCACAAACTCGATTGCTAACTTTTATACCCACCAGGGCTGGATTGGTAATCGGGTATACCGGGCATTTTCCCGGTGGGCCGATGTACTTTTTGGGCCGAAACGGATGCATGGGCCAGAGAGATGGACGGATTAGAAGTGTGAATCGGGAACGCGAATGCAATTGCGAATCGGACATGCAGCAAAGGCAATGACAGCCGCACGACCACCACTCTTCCCCCCCCCCCCCGTTCACCCCGTTGACAAAAATGGTGGAGGGCCGAAGCTTGTAAAAAATGCCAGGGCCAATTTAACATCCCAGTCCAGCCCTGATACCCACTACCGCCTCTCCACATTACAGTTTTGTTCCGCTTCAATTAACATTCTGATGTGAAATCACTCACGTAGGCTACTATGGTTTCACGTGACATTTTCTTTGCAGTCTTTAAGAAAAGGTTAAATTTATATGTGCCGTTGTTTTGTTTTGAGTGTGGTCAATAAATAAAGGAATTAATAGAGATGGGCACAAAATTGACCAAATTTCCTCCCGTTTGTCGCGCCCCACTTGTCATGTTTCTATTCCCAGTGGGGCCTGAGAAACACTGTCTTAGAGGGAGGTTACTGTTTGGAATATGAAAATATAGAAAAATGAGACACACATCAGCAGTAAGAGTTTATGATAAGTGTAATGATGTTATCAGTTGTTGAAATGTAAATCATGCTGTGTAAAATAACTGTCCACTTCAGTCTCAACGGCTCTGTCATTCACACACATTCACACACACTTCTCCGCTGTGCACCTGCTCCTCAGTAAGAATGGGTTTGTGCGGTTTGAGTCTCTCTCAGACTTTCCGGATCCTTGAGTTTGTATTCTGCATTCTGGCCCTGCTCATCCCAACATTCCGCGGCTCCACGTCCAGTCCGTACGGCATCTGGTGTGAGTTCGTCTGGGCATTTGGAGCCATTGTTGCTCTCGTGATCTTCGTGATTGAGAAGTGTCTGTTGGCTAAAGTGATTGAAGGTTGTGTGTTGAAACACAGCTGGGATGACCTGAGCTGTGGACTCACTCTTCTGTCTTCACTAATGCTGCTGTCTGCATCTGTCATCTTCTGCGTGTTCTTTGTGTGCTCGACATGCTTTGCGGACATGTGTTGTGCCATTGCCTCCATCGTGGCATTTGGAGTGTACGTGGCGGATGCCGTGAAGTTAAAGCTCAAGTGTCCTGAAGGTTATCTCTCCAACGGTCGGGGCATCTTACGCTTCAGTCAGGCGTTTGTCGCCTGTCTCATATTTGCTGCGGTGTACAACTACTTCAAAGGCGTGGAGAACCGCTATCGTCCAGCAGGGTTGATCTGGTGCATTCTGGTCTATGTGGTGTGTTTTCTTCCAAGCGTGGTTGTAATCCTGACACATCTTCAGAAGTGTGTGAATCTGCTGTGCTGTTGTGATCTCATGAAGATGGAGCTGGTGGTGGACGGGGTGTCTGTAGCGCTCTACATTTCTGCCGCCATTCTCTGGCCTGCCTTTGGGTATAAAAACTACCAACAAGGAATAAGCGATGAGCATCAAATGTATAACTATCGCTTTCATGACATGAATGTGATCACGGTCCTGACGTACGTAAACCTGGGGCTCTACACCGCTGACCTCATTTGGTGTCTTATTGTTCTTTGTAAACGCAGATAAAAATGCATAAAGGTGATTTTTCACCATTCACATGATATTTGGTAAATATTTGATATTTTTCATCCAATGAGGTTCAATGTTGTTTGTTTTCCAACATTCTTCAAAATATCTTCTTTTGTATTCTGAAGAAGAAAGTCACGCAGGTTTGAAATAACACGAGGCTATGTCAATTTACATAAAATTCAAATGAAATGACAGTTGAATTATACCATTATTAAATATAAAGATTAAGTCATTTTTTCTGGGTTTATCTTTCCCAGTGATAAAACTGACACACTGGTTTATCTGTGTATATTTGCATGTTTGTGCATACACACACATCACACATCACGCTATAACACTGAACGTTTCATTACAGCATGTTAAAAACCTCAGAAATCTCATAAACTGCTTAAGTCACAAGCATGGTATTTCTAACAAGATCGTGTTCGTGTAAAAACATTCAGTTTTAGTTCTGTTCTTCTCCTTCTTGGATCTCCAGCAGGCCGTGGAAGGAGATGTAGTAAGCGTTGGCATAACTGAGAGGTTTGTTGGGACTCTTGGGCTGTTGTTCAGGTTTTAAAGAGCTGAAGGGATTCGAGCCCGTGTCCTTAACATGCATCTCCAACTCCAAAAACATCTGCAGAGTTGACTGACGCTCTGCATCACTAAAGAGAGAGAGAGAGGGGGGGGGGGTTATGAAATCATGGGTTTGCTCTGTAAGTTCAACATCAAATGTATTTTTTTCATGTACGCATAACATACACGACCACGGTGAACAACGTCGGGATGTTATAATCTCGTAGCAGCAGGAGTGTCGGCAGCCAATCCTCACTCACCTCCTGTCCATCGAACCCTGAAAAGAAAGATACCAAGATTCAACATTTTGGATAAGATTGTTGACTTGACTTCTATTTCAAATTATGAGTATAGACAATCTAAAAAAATGTTCAGGATTGATTGTTGTGTTGTTTGTACCTGGATGAAATCCCACCACTAGATCTGGTTTAGCAGCTTCACCGCTCTCAATAACTTCTTCCCAGAACTGATGGTAAAGACCCTTGTATGCACTGATGTACACTCTCCCCCGCGGGCCGAAAGCCCTCAGCGGGGGTCTCATGATGGGTCCCTGCACCACCTCCGGCCCCACCATCACCACCTCCAGTCCCTGATGCCCCGGGAACATGCGGCTGAGCTCATCCATGTCTGTGGTTCGGGCTCCCAGGGTCTCATTATGACCGGCGCCAACTAGATGTATGGTCAGAGGCCGGGAATATGGGTCCAGACGGGACATTTGAATCCCCAGATCCACAGTCAGTGGCCGAGAGAAAAATTCACTGCACACCCGCCACATGGAATCACGAAGCTCCGCCTCCTCCGGCCGTACTCGGCAGGCGTTGGTCCAGAGATCTGTCATGTTTTTCCCGGACAGGACGGGCTCCAGACGTGACGTCAGATCGCACTGCATAGAGAGCCAATCATCCCAACATCTAATGTCTTTGGCAGGACGAGACCACACCTCCGTAGAGAAAGGAAGATCTCCTGTTGGATGGTGGAAGGCCCATGAAAAAGCTATGATAAGTCATGGAATTACATACATGAGGTATATTTAAGAAGCAGCGTCAAATAAGTCTTAACAGGTGAAGACGTTTGACGTCGCTCACCTTTATAAATGAGCCATTCAACATGTCTGTCAATTGCAGCCATGTGCAGTTTATTACAGTAGAGTTTATGCTGAGACCAGTTCTTCTTCTGACACTCTTTACAGCAGTAATACACATTGAGACAGCTGTAAAATAGACAAAGAGACAGAGAGAAAGAGAGAGAGCGAGAGATCACATAAACTATTTCTTATTTCATATTCAGATCTAAACATGTCACCGTGAACAGTCACACATCTTTCTTACCGAGCGCATCGCTTCAATGTGCCCGTGACCTGTGATGGAAGACTCTCACAATGTGCACAGATCTTAAAGGACTCCTCCATTTTTTCAAACATCTCTTTTGGAGTATGGAATGTGAGAGGCTTATTGTCTGGAGCACTGAAGAAAGAGAGAGATGATAAACACTTACATTACATTACAACACTTACACATTGATAAAGGCAGGCTATGGTGGACCACATATCTGACACCAGTATCTCTCAATTTCAAACAAAACAGACAAAAGAAGCTTTTTACCACTTTATATATCAAAAGTGCAACTAAAATGCCCCCAAAAATGTGAAATATAGAAAATATAGTTATGTTCATGATTTCAAATCACAGAAAATATACAGATAAAAGCAAGAGATTGAATGCACTGGATAAAAGCATCTGCCAAATGTTAAATTCCCTATAGTTCACTACATGAACAACACTCTAAAAAAAAGCTGCTTAAAAGGTTCTTCACAGCGATGCCATGGAAAGAAGAACCATTTTTGGTTCCACAAAGAACCCTTCAGCCAAAGGTTCTTTAAAGAACCATCTCTTTCTTGCTTTTTTATAGTCTGAAGAACTTTAAGGTTCTTCAGATCTTAAAGGTTCTTTATGGAACGAAAAGGTTCTTCTATGGCACCGAAGCACCTTTTTTTAAGAGTGAACACTACTACATCATTTTAGTTCATGTTGGTTTCAGCATTTACCAATATATATTTTTTTAAATCAAACCTGGCATCTGCTAACATTAATGCACAATGAACATTAACAAACAATGAACAACATTTTTGACTAACATTACAAAAAACTGTTCATTGTTAACAAATAGAAAAAATCTCTGTATATTCATCCATGATTCAGAGTATTTTTGTAGGCCTGAGGTCTGTGTGAAGGGAAGACAGTGACAGCTGAGGGGTTATTTTTATCATCTGTCCTCTTTAAATACATTCAATATACAGAGAGAAGACAGAGAGGACAACATTTGACAGCAATTTACATATTTAACAACTATAAAACACTTATTGAAACACAATTGAGTTAAGACAGACACCTACATTTAAAAACATAATGCAGAATAGTGTATTACAAACAACTGTAATGTTAAAACATGAAAAACATTGAAAAGTGAACTTGATCAGCATAACACACGGACAGAAGCCATCATGGCATAACATCATGTACATTGACATTAATTCACAGGAATCTGATCAGGGATCTCATGCAATCTCATATAAAACACGTAATAAAAACCTTGAGTTTTAAGAAATGCATCTCTGCTATCTCACCTTCTCGTTTCTGTCATTGTTCTTGTCGAATATAAATAGATGAGCTCGTAAATGAAGTTTTTCCGGCAAGTGTCGCTACTCTCGATTGTTTAAAGCGGCGGGTGAGCGACTCTCGCGATGTTTTATACCCGCGGCAGCTGTGCGGGTGTTTTCTCGAGACTTCGGTTTCCCTGTCAGGGTGTTACAATGTTTATACACAGAGATATGACCATTTTCATACACGAGGGTGAAATAAAAACCCATCGACATTTTCCCCAAATATTTTTGTTAATCAAAATGAAACACACACATTTAACCAAGTTATATAACATAATTATTTAGCGTAATACTATCGTTTAACGTCTTTTATACTCTGTATCAAATGAAAGGAACAAAGTATATGTCAAACAAATCATATTTACATAAGTCGAATCGAAAAGCACATCTTCATCTAGAAACATTCGACACACACACTGACCTTAAAAACAAAGTGAAACTGAATGAGATTAGAAAAAAATGAAACATAATATCACAAAATGCATAAAAATACCATTAGTTGATGCCTGGAACTGAATAATTTTATGACTATAAATGACAGAGTCGTTTTACCACAAGGTGGTGCTAAATGTTTACTGGATAATTTTGGGCTTTCTAGAAATGTTAAACCGTTTACTATCTCAACAACACAATAAAATTAAGTAATCAATAAGTCATGGCAACATGTTTTTACAAGTAAATATTTAATAAATATCAACTCAAGAACATTTAGACAGTTGAATAATGTTTATGTTTTGTATTCAGAATACAATTATTCTTTTAGCTGGTTTATAAGTGAATTAAAGTGAAGGTTCCTGTATCTAGTAACTATTCTTCCTCCTGTTGTGTCTCTAGCAGACCCTGAAAGTAAATATAGAAGGCGTTGCAGTGACTGGGTGGGTTATTCGGACTGGACTGAACCTGCTCTGGTTTCTGGGAGCTGAAGGGATTCGGGCCGGTATCTTTAACATCCATCTCTAATTCTATCAGAATCTGGAGAGAATACTGCAGCTCTGCCTTACTGCAGAGAGAGAGAGAGAGAGAGAGAGAGAGAGAGAGAGAGAGAGAGATTTTTAAAGTATGTTCAAGTGTTGCATTCAATTTTTGTACTATATACTGCAAATAAATGTTACTGAAAAACAATAAACAGGGCAGATTGAAAATGAAGAAGATTTTACTAAGCTGTTTGACTGAGTGTTACCTACTTGTACATGGTGAAGATGGATGGGATGTTAAAATCTCTCAATAGCAGTAATGTGGGCAGCCAGCCCACCCCCAAACCCGGAGATGCGTGGAAGCCTGCGTGAGACCACAAACAACAAACACATCTCATAAAACAACACACCAGATCAATGAAACGAAGTAAGATCACAACAGGTGCAAGAGATTCATCAGATGGATAATCACAATAATCTTAAATACATGATTGATAGTGTAAATTTCCCCTCACACATTACAAGTGTGTGCTTTCTATTGTGTGGATATTAGTTCTTAGAAAAACAACAACTGTAAAAAGGGGTCAGATATGATTTAGTTTAATGACATTGCGTCTATACATTGAGAAGAACCATGCTTAGATGTAAATCCAATGAGCAGGGTCTGGAATTAACTTATAGCCTCACTTGCCCATGGGGTGAACCATGGATATAACAAAATAAAAAAGACTGGGGGAAAATGCTTGGTAACACTTCAGTATAGGGGGCAATTCTCACTGCATGTTAACTAGTTATTATTAGCATGCCTATTATTGGCATGTTGGCTGTTTATTAGTACTTATAAAGCACATATTCTGCATGACCATATACTCTACATCCCTAATCCTACCCGATACCTAAACCTATAGCAACTAACTATTAATAAGCAACAAATGAAGAGTTTATTGAGGAAAAAGTCGTAGTTAATGGTTTGTTAAAGGGAACCCGGTGTATAGAGAGATGTATGGCTTAATGCGTTGTAATAGCCTTACACTACTAGCATTTGTCGTTAGAAACGCATCAAATATTTTCAGTTCTTAAAAAAACCCTAAATGTAATACTCATTTTAACCTAAGGAGGCCACCATGTTCTTTTTCGATGACGTAAACTGGTTGCACGCACAGCTAGGCAGCCAAACTAAACACCCACACACTAATCAGTTTTTCAGTAAATATAAGGTTCTGTAGGATAATATATATATATGTGTGTAACAATGTTCACAGCAAGGAAAAAGGAGGAGGGAACCGGCGAACGTTGAACAACAAAACTTTAATAAAATAAACAAACAACAAAACGAAAGTAAAATGCCGGCAGCTCCCTCACGGTCGACTGCCAGTCACACATAAAACATAACGTAAAGTCAAGGCCTGGTTCTCTCTCGTCCTTTACTGTTGTCGCTCCTCCTTTTATATAATGCTAAAAGAAGAAAGAAAGAAAATAAAGACGCTATTTGGTGTATTTTCCTACATTTTAATATTGTTTGTCAGAAACAACACAAACATGCATATTAATAACCAAAATCATTTCGAATTTATCATATACACAATGTTTTAGCCATTATACAATGCATTTTATCCAGATTTTGACTTTTTGATGTTGATTTATTAACATCAGTAGCCTAACGTTATTGTCTTCTCTCCCTCGGTCATTAGCTGACGGGGGCTAATATTCACGTGTGCTCTAATACAGAATAAATAACCAACCGCAAGCATTATTATTGTGTTTATCAGTGTATTCTCATAATAAATTATACGATTATGGTAAAATTATACAATTATATGATAATGTATAAATTATACGATTATGGTGGATGCTGATGTCTTAAATAGTCTTAAATGTCTCAAAGGCGGTAGTTTAAAGCTGTGATTTAACGCACGCTCACCTAGAACAGACGTCTAATACTGAACGCGTTCTTTTATGGCTGGCAGGCTGGCTTGTGTCAAGAGGACATACCGCCACCTACTGTCCCTGTGTGTTTGTATATCTGATCTTATGTTTTACGTGTCATATTTTACTGTTATATATGGAAAACATGTGTGCTTCGCTGTTGCGAAAGAGAACAGGTTTAGGTTGCAACCATTTGACATCACCAATTCTGACGCAAAAAATGGCGGCCTCCAAGTAAAAATATTTTTTCAAAGTTCATGAATACTGTGACAGTTACACAGTTTTTTATTTCACAATTATAAAGTCAATGCCATTGTTCATATATTAAGCCATACATCGCTCTATACCCAGGGATCCTTTTAATAGCGAGAATTGCTCCCTATTCTGAAGTGGGACCAAATGCTTACCAACCGGTGTAAGGATCTAATCTTTAATTTAATAAATATACATATTTATATATTTTAATATATTAAATACGGCTACAATTTCACAGTTTTTTTGTGGATAACAGTATCATGCAGCATCATCCCAATAACATGTTATCTGACACAAAAAGTGTTCATTTTGCCACTAGATCAATAAATAGACATTTACAGTAGTAAAAGTGTGTGTGTGTGTCATGGTTCTGCCCCATCTTGTCTTGCTTTTCTTGAGCTAGTGGCAGAACCATGACAGAACCTCTTGTTTCATGTGGAGAGGGGAATTTTGGCACTGATTGCCTTCCATACTCTCCAGGTCTCGTCATTGTTCCTGCCCTCTTGTTTCCTCGTTAGTGATAATTATTAGTTCATGC